>NC_046159.1:23098939-23173939 GCF_011064425.1 Rattus rattus | reverse complement strand
TCCTAGTCCAATAATGTCCAAATTAACATTCAAAGAGTTGAAAAGCAGCTAGGTGTGTGTCGTGGTGCATGCCACTAATCCCAGCACTCAGGAGACAGAGACAGGCAGATATCAGTGAGTTCCAGGCCAGCAGGAGCTACACAGTGAGACCCTGTCAACAAGAATAACAATAAGGGCTAGATAGATAAGCAGTTAACAGCACAGGCTGCTCTTCCAGAGGACCTGGGTTCGATTCTCAGCCCCAACATGGCAACTCACAACTGTCTGTAACTCCAGTTCCAGGGGATCTGGCATCCTACAGAGATATACATGCAAGCAAAACACCAATACACATAAATAAACCTTTAAACAATAATAATGATGATGAATGATGATAACCACTGAGGGAGGAATATATAAAAGCCTGTAGTTAGGTTGGAAATGACTATAGAAAATTTTAAATCTGATTAATTGATCACTTAATAAAAAATAGAAGGGGAGGGTACAGGAGAGATGGCTCAGTGGTTACACTGACTGCTCTTCCAGAGGTCCTGAGTTCAAATCCCAGCAACCACATGGTAGCTCACAACCATCTGTAATGGGATCTGATGCCCTCTTCTGGTGTGTCTGAAGATAGTTCCAGTTTACTCAGAAATAAGTCTAGGGGAAAAGAGTAGAAGGGGAAAACAGTTTTCTAGTTTAATAAAGTGTACATGAAGAACAAATGGAAATGACTCTCACCTCGGGTTCTCAGGAAACACTCTTAACCACCTTTACAGGACTGTCAATACAGATCCTGTGTGGTTTAGTATACAACCACCTTACAAAGGAAGAGCAAACCTGTTTTCTCACAGTCACTAGGAAAGGGCTAAGGACCAAAGTTAAATCCAGGTCAGGTCTGGCATGGTGAAATTCACCTATAAATATCCAAGTACTGAGGAGGTTGAAGGTGGAGAGTTCCAAGCCAACCTCGACTGCATTCCAAGACTTACAAAAAACAACCATCCAGAGTGTGTGTGGGGTGTGTGTGTATTGGGGGAAGGGGTTGGGGGGATGACTTCTGGATCTAACCAATGAACAAGTTTAGCTCTGAAAGGTAAGACAAAAGAAAGAAGGAAGGAAGGAGGGGGCAAGAGAGATGGCACAGGGGTTATGACAAAGCCTTCTTGTACAGGACCCAAGTTAGCTTCCTAGCACCCACATGAGGTGTCTCACATCCACATGGAGACTTGTATGCATAAGAAAAGGTAAAATAAATATTTAAGGGGGTAAAAAAGCAAAGACGAAGGCTTTTTAAATAATCTGATCCAGACATACTTCAAAATAGGTAAATATAAAACAAGCTGGCGGCCGAAAGCCTTTTAACAAAATAAAACATCAAATCCTTAGCAATAAAAGGCTGAGGAAGTCACTGGCCTTTAGAAATGTGGGAAACCTCAATGCTTCCCCCATTTTGCATTTTATATCACAGAGTCCCTGATAAATTAACTAAAAGCTAAAATGAGAGTCAAGAGCAAAAGAAAACACTGCCAATCCAGGATGTCAACCGCCTGCAAAACTAGGTCATCCTTCAAAAGCAAATTTCACGGCTCCGTTTTTCCATTCATTCTGTGCCCCACAGAATCTCCGCATTCACTGTTCAAAACTACCTTGACTGTCTCCAGACTGGCCCCTTCCAACACCACAATGAGCCTACGGCCTCCGCACTTGCTTCCTGCCCCAAGCCGGGGCCTCTTAGGCGGCGCAGGGTCCCAGTCCTGTTCCTGCACTGAAAAACGCCGCTCACGAGGTTGGAAGCCACCACTGGTCGCAGCCATCTTGTAAGCAGACCGGAAGTTACGCTAAGGTCCTTAAGTTAGAACTTCACGTCCGCCTCACTGCAAACTTCCTTCTAGCTGCCATTTTGAAAGAGGGCGCTTGAAAATGGCGATACCTGTACGGAAGCCTCTCTAGGAGGGCACACCTCCAAAGGGGGCGGGACTTCCGGATGCGCCATTACTGTGCGCGAGGTTTGGGTCCGCCTAAGCAAACGGGGGCGGGTTCAGAGAGAACGCACTTCCGGTGCCCTTTCTCCCGCGAGCTCTAAGGCCTCCAATCCTCGTGTGCAAGGCGAGGTGTGTAAACTGGAGTGGGGTAGAAGCTGGCGGGCACCCCCTCCTGACCACTGGTGCCGCCGCCTTCAGGAGAATCAGACATGGCCCAGAACTTAAAGGACCTAGCGGGACGCCTGCCCGCCGGGCCTCGGGGCATGGGCACGGCGCTGAAGCTGCTGCTGGGGGCCGGGGCTGTGGCCTACGGCGTCCGTGAGTCGGTATTCACTGGTGAGCAACCTCCTTCCACTGACCGGACCTCGCGGTCTCCAGACCCACTGTCCTACCTCCCCCAAGTGTCCGCGCCTCCATGCTCCCTCATCCCTGTCCCGCCTGAGCCTGACCAGCAGCTTGTCCTGACTCCCACCCCTCTCTCCACAGTGGAAGGTGGTCACAGAGCCATCTTCTTTAATCGTATTGGTGGCGTACAACAGGACACAATCCTAGCCGAAGGCCTTCACTTCAGGTAATGGCGGGCAGAGCGAGCAGGCCCTGACCCTTCACCCTTGACGGCTGTAGCCAGACTTAACAACAGGATTCGATACTGCTTTTTCCCCTCCTCACTCCTTCTCGTAAGGACAGTGGCAGCATAAAAGGCTGTTCTTGACCGGGAAAAGAGAATCTCCCTGTCTGTGGTCATGGGGAGGAACAGGCCCAGGGACGAGTGGTGAGGGGAAACTGGTCAAAATCAATGAAACTGTAGTTTCCCAACTCGTGTCCCTGACCTCTCCTTTCCAGGATTCCTTGGTTCCAGTACCCCATCATCTATGACATTCGGGCCAGACCTCGAAAAATCTCCTCCCCCACAGGCTCCAAAGGTAATGTGGGCAACTGGGAGCTGCATGGCACGTGGGGAAAGACAGAAATGTAAAATGAGCCTGGCGAGGCTGCCAGAAATGGTAGTGTTTCTTAGGTCTTGTATTCTATGTCTGCAAAAGAGCCATGCCTCACGGTTCAAAACAGTACATGTTAGTATGTGTGCACGTTTTAACGTTACCTTCTGCTTAGCATAAACGAAATAAGAGTTGCCTTTCTTCCTTGCTGCCTGGATCCAAGCCCTTTTTTAAGGCCTTTTTTCTGTTGACTTGTTGATTACATCCACAGTACACCTTGCTCTGGAGAAAGTGCCCCCACTCTTCACTAGCTGTTTCCTTGTAGACCACATTTAGAAGCCCTGCCTTTGAGATTCCCCAGGCCTCTGCCTTATTCCCATGTACACACTGAGGCAAGTAGCCCCCAGAAATGTGCTTCTTTGTGCTGTTTGCGGTGTATGTGGCTTATTCGTTGGCTAAGCCATAGGCCTTGGAAATAAACAGTTCACAGTTCTGGTTCTCCAGATGATTAGGGGGAAACCCAAAATTGTGCTGCTTGGTGAATCCGCTTTGGAGGAGTAGCAAAAAAAAAAAAAAAATTTTTTTTTAAAGCTGTACTAGTGGAAGGCCTATAGAAAAGATTTCTCAGTAAACTAGGATCTGTCTCACCCGTGTTGTCCACATGTTCCTCATTGACATGATCATCTTCCCAGTGGAGTGCTAGTCTGTACTGTGTAACACTAGGCATGGTGGGTAGCACTCATAGGAAAAGATGCTGGGAAAGGGGGAATTTGGCCTTAACCGGCCACTGCTGACCTCTCCCTCAGACCTGCAGATGGTGAACATCTCCCTGCGTGTACTGTCTCGGCCCAATGCCCAGGAGCTCCCCAGCATGTACCAGCGCCTAGGCCTAGACTATGAGGAGCGAGTGCTGCCGTCCATTGTTAATGAGGTGCTCAAGAGTGTGGTGGCCAAGTTCAATGCCTCGCAGCTGATTACCCAGCGGGCTCAGGTCTGACCCCTGTCTCCTTGGTCAGGGTTACTGGCTATTAAATAAAAGGTGTTCCAGGATGGGGTGGAATGGATCTGTAGTCCAGTCGGTGAGTGCTTGCCTAGCGTGCACAAATCCTGGTTGTATTCCCAAGTGTTAAACCAGGCGTGGTACATGCCTGTAATCCCAGCACTAGAGGTAGAAGCAGGAGGATCAGAAGTCTCAGGTTCTCCTTGGCTGCATGGCCAGTTGGACTGTGGGAAATAAGGAGACGCCGCTGTAGAACCTGATAGCAGTGGACGTTAAGAAGGAAGCACAGGGGAGAACAATAGCTGTGTACCCTTTCCCACGTCTCTAAAGGGCTTTCCTCGATTGACAGGGAGCTAAGGAGATACATAAATTGAAAAGAGATTAGGACTCGTGTGACACGGGACAGTCGTGACACCTGTCTGATGCTGCCCTGTCTGTCACATGGAGAAAGGGAACCATGTTTTTCTAGTGAATGTTTAAGGATTTAGGTGGTAGGTTTGATGCCCATACTCAGGAGCTCTGGCGATCAGATAGTTACAGCAATGCCACCTTCCTTTCAGTTCTCTGATCCCCTCAAACCAAACCTCCCCTCCCAACCCCTGCCCCCAGGTGTCTCTGTTGATCCGAAGAGAGCTGACAGAGCGTGCCAAGGACTTCAGCCTCATCCTGGACGATGTAGCTATCACAGAGCTGAGCTTCAGCCGAGAGTATACAGCTGCTGTAGAAGCCAAACAAGTGGGTAAGTCCATGGAGGCAGGCGAGGTCGGTGGGCTTCTGGAGACCGGAGAAGGGGGACCACATGTGTGTGGGCTTCCTACACCTTACAGCTATAACATCAGTTCACTTATGCCACAGCCCAGCAGGAAGCCCAGAGGGCCCAGTTTTTGGTGGAGAAAGCAAAGCAGGAACAACGACAGAAGATTGTGCAGGCTGAGGGGGAGGCGGAGGCTGCCAAGATGATATCCTTCTGTTGCACAGAGCTTGGCCTCTCCCCTGGCACAGCCTGTTCGCCATCTTGCACCATGGGCCGGTTGATGAGACTAAGGCGAATGCGACTTGGCCTACTGACTCTTGGCTTGGGGGTGGTGGGAGGACAGGACAACTAGTGAGATCTGGAATCTTGGTGGGGGCGCCTGAGGCCTGACTCCCTGCTGTAAGGCCAGATCAATAGCACTGCTGGCCTCACCTCTGTCAGCTGCCACCACAGTGCTGGCAGCATCCTGTAGGGAGGCCCACAGGAGGAGCAAAGTGTGAGTAGCCATGTGAGCGCAGACCTCGAATCTGACAGCCCAAAGAGCTCTTGGCGGCGGGTGGGGGAGATTGTCACAGATGTAACCTGGCCCAGAAGAATCCTTAACCCTGTCTGCTCACCTTGGAGAAGCACTGAGCAAGAATCCTGGCTATATCAAGCTCCGAAAGATCCGGGCTGCCCAGAACATCTCTAAGACGGTGAGTGGAAGGCCTCACTGTGGAAGGGCTGCCGATCGAGATTGAAAGTGTTCAGCCACAGTCACACTGGCTTGAGTCTCTACCTAAACAGTGTCCTTGGGCACCCTTCCTCCTCCACTGACCCCGCAGTGCTCCCCAGGCTTTGTGTTTACGGTTGTTGCAGAACTGTGGCACCAAGGCTTTTTGCACCCTGATCTTTGTATTAGATCAGAAGCCAGCTCTGTTACTATGTCTTCCACTGGGTGGCCACTGGGTCACAATCTTTTTTTTTTTTTTTTTTTTTTTTTCTTTTTCTTTTTTTTTTTTCAGAGCTGGGGACCAAACCCAGGGCCTTGTGTTTGCTAGGCAAGTGCTCTACCACTGAGCTAAATCCCCAACCCCCTGAGTCACAATCTTGAAGCCTCTGCTAACTCATCTATTCCCTGTCCTGTAGATCGCCACATCACAGAACCGGATCTATCTCACAGCTGACAACCTTGTGCTGAATCTGCAGGATGAAAGCTTTACTCGGTAAGAGAGCCCACTGTACAGAGAGCAAAGCCCCTGCGTCTGCTCCCGGGGACTCTGTCTAGATAGTCAGCAGGGCCCTTGACAGTTTCCCTGAACACTAGTCAGAGAAGTGGGTGTCTGGCTGCTTGGCAGTTCCTATCTTACATCCTCTAGAGCCAATTTTATAAAGCAAAGCAGGACGTCTTATGGAAAGTCATCTTATTTATAAATGTTTAAGAAGTGCTGACTGATAGCCTCACGTGAGAACCTGTCCTGCCTTGCTGGTAACAAGAGCAGAAATGAAGAGCTGTCCTCGCTGGGGAGCAGAGGGGTCTAGAGCAGCTGGGGCCTGCAGCTAATCACCTCTTTCTCTTCCCACATATTTCCTGCTCACTTCACGGCATGCTGGCTACAGGGGAAGGTAAGTGACTGCCTCCTTGCTATGGAGTCCTGGGGCCATCTGCTTCCTGGACCTGGCCCTACACCTACCCTTTCTCCACAGTCAGACCTTCATTTAGGAAGAAGGGGTGGTTTGAGGTGTTCTGCACCCCACATTTACGACCTTGGTAATGTTATGAATGTTTCCTTTGTTCTACAGTGACAGCCTCATTAAGGGTAAGAAGTGAGTATGGACATCAAGAACCCCACCACCAGAGAAGTTGGCACACTTCTCCAGTTTGGAGGGGCCAGCTAGGGGGTCAAGCATTCCCCACCCTGACCCAAGCATCATGTGATGGATTCTTCTGTATCTGCTCTCTTGGATTAAGGAAGACTGAAGACCAACCCTTTCAGAGGGGTTTTCCTCCTTCTTGTATTGGCTGGGAAGGGGGGGGACAGGAGACAGTGATTTCTCAGTGATTTCCTGTAGTGTTGTCCCTCTCCCTGAATGGGGGGAGATAACCACCATGCCAGGAAGTCTCAATAAAATTTTTATTACTTAAACTAAAGCCAAAAGGTTTGCGTCTAAGTTTCACACAGTTGGCCACGCATGCACCCTGGGTCTTTGCCAGTAGAGGGCACAAGCAGTCTAGCCTGTGGCAGTCTTAACTCTGCCGCTGCTGGGTCCTCAAAACAGGACCTAAGCTGGGAGCAGCCCATCTCAGAGGCCAAACTACACCCTTTACGCCACCCTCCAGGTCTACCAAACAAACCCACAGACTTAATAACATCTTTTTAAAAGATGGAGCAGCTGTGGCTTTGCTGAGCCAAACTAAACGTGATGACCCCAAGGGGAGCTGCTTCCTTGGTAACCAGCTTCTGAGCAGCTCTGGGAGACGGTGCGTTCCTCCCCAGGGTTTCAGTGTTCCGAAGCCCAGTGTGCTGTTAGTCACCAGGTACGATCCCTACGGAGGTGGCCTTCCCACCCCCACAGCCCTGGAGGCCAACTGAACAAGTGCCTGTTTTCCACACATTACCTCTTCTGAAGACCCTGAGTCTCAAGTACTGGGGAAACCAAGCCATTGCTCATAGGATAGCTCCGTTGCTATCTTTTCCTTCTGGGTAGACAAGAAATGTGAACCATAAAGCAATGCAATGTGGGAGAGGTGAACCTTAACTGGGCTAGAGGGGTTCAGATCCTTGGAGGAAGTAGTCTCTCCTGAGGTCTAGGCAACCTAAGATAGACAGGCCAATGAACCTGGATCAGTAACCCATGATCCCCATTGACATCCGCGTT
This sequence comes from Rattus rattus, assembly GCF_011064425.1. Classification (NCBI taxonomy): domain Eukaryota; kingdom Metazoa; phylum Chordata; class Mammalia; order Rodentia; family Muridae; genus Rattus; species Rattus rattus. Next base: position 23,166,424 of record NC_046159.1, on the reverse strand, counting down.
CCCAGGGTGGAAAGACAATGCAAGTGCCCGGGGACCAAATGTGTTTCCAAATCTTGCTGCTGCTCTGAAGGCAGCCATTTTGTCTCTTCCCCATTGTTCCCCTTTGCCAGGTGATTCACACACACACCCCACATCCAGAAGGTTAAAGGTCAGAGGCTGTTGGTCTGGAGGCGTCGGTGGTCTTCAAGGCTCCAAGGTCACTGCTGAGGGAACTGACCCGGGGGCCATCTTTACCAGACAGTGTTAGGAGCTTCGTACTTCAACCATCCAACACTGCACTGGAAGATGGACCCAGAGTCAGCCAACATAAATTGATCTACCGCCGATCGAGCGCTAGAGGAATGCCGCTGCCGGCCGACTGACTGACTGAGGCCCCTTGAGTGCGTAGACAATCCCGAGGCCAAGGTCTGCTTCTAGTAGGTTCTGGATCTACCAGATGACAAATCACACTGGGTTGGAGGAGGGGCTGGGGCCATTGTGTTCTTCCAGTGGGCAAGCAGCCAACTGGAGAGCCACTTCTGCAACATCCTTAACTCGGAAGAAGGGGCTTTCAGTGTCTGTGTGGGAGGAGTGGGTTTGCTACCAGAGAAAGGGCCTAAAGCAATGGACCGCCATGGACGCCGATGACACAGGGGCAAGGGCCTCCATCATTACCCGGCAGTATTAGAGACTCCCAACCAGCACCCAAACACTGCTGGGTAAGACGAGGGCCCCTACCCAACCAGTCCACCTTCAGGATCAGCCCTGGTTAAGCCCAAGCCCTGAGGAGAAGCGGCAGATCTCCTGCTCCCATCCCCCACCTCCGCGTCATTTGGGACACTTCCGGGAGAGCCTTGCTGCTCCCCACCAGGCGTACCCTGAGTTGCCGGTCACTAAGGCCAAAACCAGCTTCAGTAGCTCCCCAGCCTCTACTGTCGGCCCGCGAGCCAGACCCCTACCATTCCACGGCTTGTCCCTGCCTGCCCCCAACACACCAATTTCCTGCGTTCTACCGTTCCTAGCGCAGCCCCAGGACCCCCTTGATCGGTGGCCTTTACCTGGCACCAGACCCGCCTGACCCCTAGAGTGGTGCAGAAGAAAGAAAGGGCTATCAGCGCCCCGGATCCAGCCACCTAGAGCCAGCTTGGCCTCCACTCTTCCTCTTCCTTCTTCACCTGCCGGGCAGCACGGGCGCCTCACCTGGGCCCCGCCTGCCTCTGCCCTGCGCACAGGTGTGTCCTCCTGCCATAGGCTGCCCCCCTCTCCGCCTTAACTCCTTCCCTCCCAGCACCAGCCCCCGGCACCTCCTCTTGAGGCCTGGCCACCCCGCCAGGCCTCCCGCCCTTTCTGGCTGCCTTTCTTCTCCTACCTAGTCTTTCCCTGTTTCTAAAGGAATAGAGAGGCCATCTTTGGATTCCCCTTCCAGCGGCTCCTTCCCCAAACTAAACTCCCTCTTCTCTGAGGCCTCTCCAACCCTGCCCTCAGCCAGAGTCAGAGGATCATCCCTGAGGTCAGTGTGGGGTCAGCTAGACAGGCATTGGTCTGGGTCCCTGTCCCGGGCTCAGAGTTGGGCAACCCCTTGAGAACTGGGAAGGGAGAAAGCCCCACCAGACCTGTGGATCCCCAAGCCTGCCTCTAGATCCTTGGTTTTACCCTGAGGTTGCAGTGCCTGCCCCCAGGCCCAAAGGCCTCCTAGCCCTACAGCAGCTAAATCAGGAGGGACGGTCCTTGCAACCCACCTCTGAGCAGCAGAGCCCTTTTCTCAGTTGGCCCTCAAAGAATTAGTCCGGGGCAGTTGCAGGACTAGGTCCTGCCTTTCTAATGTGTGGTTCTGTGTTGCTGGGAGAGGGGCCCTGCAGGCACACAGGTGACGGCCCCACCCATGCACCCCCTGGAGGGCCATGGCTCCAGGGAGCTATCATGTTGCTCAGTCCCAGAGCTGTCCCTTTCTTCCTCCTCTTTGTTCTCTATACTTTTCCCTTGTAATTATTTTTGTGGACTAACTCTGGCTTGGTCTCCCAGACATCTCCTGAGTCCTAATAAGATAAGCTTATCGCCCTCAACTGCTCCCGGCACTACCCCGTGACCCTTAACACAGTGGGCATTCAGGTTAACCAATGTGCTACCCTTGGCCTTTCCCATGGTGGGAGCCAGCTCTTCTCAAGGTATGGTGGCTGGTACTGGCCACCGACTCAGAGATTCAAGTTATATATAAAGAACACAGCTCTAGACAGAGGGAAAGGAAGGGACAAAATAATAAAATGGTCTCCAGTGTCCAGGAAGATGAAAGACTCAGCAGCCCCAGTGGGATCCTCCTGTGTATCAGGAACTGCAGACTAGATCAGCCCCTCCTAAAGTTCTCCCTGATTGGATCTTACAATCAACATTTAGTTGCTCAGTGAATCCTTCTGGGGTGGACCCTACTGAGTCTGCCAAGTAATGAGGACCCGGACCCTGAAGGCCAGTAGTCCTGTAACCTTGATCAAGTTAATTTTCTGTGCCTTGGTTTTCTCCACTGAGAAATAGCCAGACTGAGAGCTGAGGGTTGTAACTCACTGAGAGAGCTGTTCGATGCCTGGTGTGGGGGAGGCCCTGAGCTTTGTCCCCAGTACCAAAAAGAATAAAACGTAAACCAAAGTGCCGAGAATTCTATAGTCTCTTAACTAGTGCCCGGGCCTGTTGCCAGTATACTGTAGCAGAGGCATTGTTACTGGCTCTCACTCTCTCAGTGAGCCCCACTATGGAGCTAGGGAAGGCGGGTGAGCCCAGATCACCCTCCCCATAGGCTGGAGCACTTGCCTGTCATGTAGGCAGCCCTTGGTCCCATCCCCAGCATGATTGAGAGAAACACACAGAGCAAGCTAAGCCCTAGGGCTGCTATGGGCATCGACCCGTGTGAAGCCATATCCAAAACCAGGTCTGACTGTCCCCAAAGGCTGAGCTTAGCAGCCACACATGACATCCCAGCCCATCCTGCCCAGAGTCCCTGGACACAAGAGGCACAGAGTCGGAGGCAATACACAGTTGTCCAGGGGCTTTATTTACAAGAAGAGAAGGGTCTGACTCTCCCTGAGGCTTGCTGAGCCATATACAGGTTCAGAGGACCACGGTCACTTAAATTACAACAAGATGGGGGTGGTGTGGACTACAGGTCTCTGTCTGTCCAGCGGAGGCCTCTGCACGGAGTAAGGCTGATGCTGCAAATAAAAGAGACAAGGTGGATCAAAGGTTGTCTGGGGCCTGGGAAGGGGATACAAGATCTACGGACACCCTAGCAGGGTAGGGTGAGATCGTGACCCGTCCCATGCACGTCTGAACTGAAGTTGAGGGATTGAGGGCAGGGAGAGAAAGGCCATACAGAAGGGGCCGCACCATGGCCACCTGCAGACGAATACCCAGCTCACTTCCTCTTGAGAGAACCTTTGTTCTTCTCCTTGTCTGCCGACCGCTGCTTCTTTACTTTCTCTTCCTTCTTGTTCTTGCTATGCACATTTTCGTACACCTCCTCCTTGTGTCTGGGGTTGAGAGGGGAGAGGATGCATCTGGAGACTGTGCAGGGTGACCCAGCACCAGCGGCCCCTCCAGACTCTCAGTATGTGAAGCCAGGAAAACAAGAGAACCTGCTCACTAATCTGAACTCTAGATCCAAGTCTCCCAGAGACAGAGGCTGCATCTCACACAGGAGCCCACACCACAGCCCTACACATGGTCATAACAGGCACTTCAGGAAAAACTTCAGGTGATAGGAAGAAGTTTGACCTCGAACCAGGGTTTCTCCAGCCCCACACTAATCCACTCCAAGAAAGACAGTTGAGGCTGGGCAGGAGGGGATAGATTCTGCAGGGGCAAGCATTCTGCAGGGGCAAGCAGGGCCACTCACTTGGAGGAGGTACGGGAGGCTTTGGCGTGGGCACTCCTCAAAGCCGGAGGGTAGGTGATGTTCCCATACTCCGACTCCTGGCCCCTCTGGGACTGTGGGCAAAGGTGTGGTGGGAGGATGGTGGTACCAGCAGGACTAGGTGATGCCCACTCTCCCCTGCCACCCACCAGCCCCACTCTGGACACACTTGTATGATCTCCAGTTTCTTCTTGGTTGTTTCAATGAACTGGGCGATGGCCACATAAATAAACTTGTACTGTGCCTCTGTCTGCACCATGCCAGAGCGCTGTGCCCGTACCATCTGGATGGTCTTCTGGATGTCAATGTCACAGTCTAGCCCTGGACAAAGGCGGCAGAGGAACTTCAGGGTAGACAGTGGCCAAGGGCCTGCCTGCCCCTCTCACACCGACACGAATTCCCCAGCACTCCTCACCCTTGGTGGAGACGCTCTCCATGAGCATATCAATGACGATGATGGTGCCCGTGCGGCCGATGCCAGCGCTGCAGAGACAAGGTACCACCATCAGAGGCCTGGCCCTCCCCAGGAAATGGTGAGTCTTGGGGGCCACCCCAGCACCAGGCAAGGTGTGTGTGTGTGTGTTTATAGGTCACTAGGGCAGCAAAGGAGGAATGTGCCGGGCTCTGTACCCATGCTTCTGCCCCAGTCACAGGATATACAAGCCAGGGTCTGTTTTGAGGTGCGGACACCTTTTCCCTCCCTCCAAGCATCTGTTCCCCACTTCCTGATCCTCCCCTCACTCCTCCCAAATATTGGCTATCCTTGTCTCTTGGAGAAACGAGATCCACAACCTGCCACTGCCCTGCCTGTTCCTCAGGTCCCTGGGCTCCCTCCCCTCATCCCTGCCTTCGAGGGTTATATTTGGAGAAACTCTTCTGGTGATGCTGTACCCCTTTAATCCCAGCACTTGGCAGGCAGAGGAAGGCAGCTCTAATCTCTGTGAGTCCAAGGCCAACCCATTCTACAGAACTAGTTCCAGGATAGCCAAGGCTACCCAGAGAAACCCTGACTGAAAAAAAAAAAAGTTATTTAATGACTACCGTGCAAGCAAGCATGGAAAAAAGAAAGCCAGGAAGAGTGGTCATATCACCACATCACCAGAGGACGGTCAGAGGCAGCGGCAGCTCACTGGCCAGCCAACCTAACTGAAGGGGTGAGCTCCAAGTTCAGTGAGAAACCCTCTCTCAAATCTGAGGCAGAAGCCTGGTGTGGTGGTGCATGCTGTTAATCCCAGTACTCAGGAGGAGGACACAGTGGACTGCTGTGAATTCAAGGCTAGCCTGGTCTACCCAGCAAGTTCCAGGCCACTGAGACACATAGACACACACACACACACACACACACACACACATACACACAGAGTTATATTTGGCTTAGGGTGTGACTCAGCGATAAAGCATGTGCTTAGCATGCTTAAGGCCCTGTGGTCCAAACCCCAGCAACACACACACGCATGTGCGCTCACACAGAGACAGACAGACAGACAGACAGACAGACAGACGGAGACAAAGAGAAGAGGTGACATTTAACCTTTCTCTCTGTGGAACTGCATTTCTCTTTTCTTCAACATGGCAGAAAGGGCTGGCCCAGGACACACACGGTGGAGAAAGTGCAGTAGCACGCCTCCCTTTGCCCATGTCGGCCACCACCCTCGGGCAAACCGAAGGTGCAGACCCCAGACCCACCTACAGTCCAGTCCGTGCGACTAGTGCCATAAGCTGAGCTGTCTAATTTCAAACCCAGATTGTCAAAAATAACACCCCCATACCACTTCCTTCCTGTGATTTCTAAATAAAGGCCGTGGGGATTTCGAGAAGTAGGTGAATAGGGAGGGGTGGCAGACAGGTTCTTGGGGACAAGCTGTCCGAAGATGGCAGAGGGCAGAGTTTGGCCCCCAAGACAGTATGGGAGAGGTACTTCCAGCACAGCAGCAGGCCAGCCATTTGTGGGGGGAAGGAGGAGTCTCAAGCGCCCACAGGCCTAGTATTACAAGAACAGAATAGGAAGAGGACTACACTAGTTCCTGTTTCCCCATCGGACATAAGGAGCCATCAACGGCATACACAGAAACACACCTGCACAGACACACACACACACAGAAACACAGCTGCACACACACACACACAGACACACACACACAGACACACACCTGCACAGACACACACACACACAGAAACACAGCTGCACAGACATATACACACACAGACACACACACAGACACAGACACACACACACACACAGAAAAACACCTGCAGAGACACACACACAGAAACACACATGCACAGAGACACACACACACAGACACATGCCCAGAGACTCACACACACACACACACACACACACAGACACATGCACAGAGACTCACACACAGAAACACACATGCACAGAGACACACACAGAAACACACATGCACAGAGACACACACAGAAACACACATGCACAGAGACACACACAGAAACACACATGCACAGAGACACACACACACACAGAAACTTTTTTTTAAAGACAAGGTCTTTAATCACAGCACTAAGGAGGCAGATCTCTTGTGAGTTCAAGGCCAGCCTGGTCTACAAAGCAGAGCTCCAGGACAGCTGGGGCTGTTACACAAAGAAACCCTGTCTGGGGGAGGGGATGGGGGCGATAGGGGATAAAACCCCAAAAACCAGAGAAATCCGTACTTGTATTGCTGAGAACTCATAATCCTCCTGTCTCAGCCACCCAAATGCTGGGACTGTAGGCTTATTCCACTATACCCAGCAATGAGTACTGAGAAGAGAAACCCAAGGGTCAGAGAAGTTAAGTAACTTGCCCAAGGGTCACACAGCTGGTAATAAGCAAGTGGCCTCTGTCAAAGACCCCTTACTTGTTGTCCTACACCAACCAAAGCAAAGCCACCTCCTTCTAGGACCTTTCCCGCTAACCTCTCAGCCAACCACCTCTTACCCAGCCACAGAGCCTAAATAGCAACAGGGGAGGTGCTAGGCCCACACTGACCCCAGATGGAAGCTGTGAAGAAGGTGGCTGAGAAGGAAATCAGAGTGGCAAGTCTGCACCCTGCTCTAACTGCCCAGGCTCCCCTGCTACCAGCTGGTGACCAGGCCAGCGCAGAGTCGGTCTCTGTGTCTGTATCTGGCAGCAGGGAGTAGATGGCTGAGGCTACTTCAAGCCAGGCCCACCCTCAGGCCTGGAGCAGTGAGGGAGTCCAGAAGCAGGGGTCAGGGGAGGCTTTCAGTGAGTCCCTATACAGGTTGCCATTAGCAACCAACCGTGCTGACTCAGCATTGTTCTCCTGTCTGTTAGTTTAATTGTGCCCGTGTGGGTGTTTTGCCTGCATGTGTGTTTGTACACCGTGTGTGTACAGTGCACACAGCGCCCTTGTAGGCCCTTGTGTTGAATCCCCTGGGATGGAAGAGTATGAGTCACTTTGTAGGTGCTGGGAATCAAACCAGGTCCTCTGGAAGAGCGAGTGGCTCAGAGCTCCTAACCTCTCAGCCATCTCTGTAGCCCCCAGCTGCTGGTTCCTTACACTAACTCACCTGCAATGCACAATGATGGGCCCTGCGTGAGGCAAACTTTCCTGCCGCTGGTTGATCTGATCCAGGAAGCTGAGGACACCTCCAGGCTCACTGGGAACCCCATGGTCAGGCCAGCTCAGGTACTGGTAGTGCCATATCTCCCGAACCAGGTCCCCCTAGGCCAAGGACAAAGAGGCAATGCCTGGTGCTCCCACACGACATCCTCGTCCTTGTCCTCCCCGCCCCCCGCAGACTAGAAAATAAATCAAGGAAAGGCTCCTGAATGGGCGAGCTTGGGGACACTCACATTGTCCAGTGGGGAGATCTGCAATGTTCGAAGTTTGTACTCTGCTGTGTCGTGCTCTTTACAGTTGGTCACAGAGTAGAGCCCATAGACGCGCTGAGTGCCCACCTCAGGCCAGTATGGGACACATTTGTTCTGAAAGGAGAGAGGGAAAGGATAAAGCACAGAGGCAGGGCCCTGGGGCTCCTTCTGGGCCCCAAGACATAGACCTGAATATTGGTTTTGAATGTATATATAGATATATACGTGGGGGGGATGGTGTGCATGTGTGTACAGATACATATATGGGGTATGAATGGTGTACATGTATGTACAAATACATACATGGAAGGGTGGTGTGCATGTGTGTACAGATACATATATGGGGATGAATGGTGTACATGTATGTACAAATACATACATGGAAGGGTGGTGTGCATGTGTGTACAGATACATACACAGGAGATAGTGTGCACATGGAGATATAAGGATGACACTGGCAGTCATCCTCCATCTCTCTTGCACCGTATTCATTGAGGTAGTGTGTGTCACTCAAACCCAGAGCTCACCAATATAGCAAATCTTGCGAGCCAGTGCACTCTGGGAGTCTTCTGTATCCTCCTTCCAAAGCTGGAATCGTAGGTACCCGCCCTCTGCCCACCCAGAATGTACAAGGGTTTCTGAGGACCCGGGCTCTCATTCTCATGCTTTCATGGCAAATACTTAACCACTGAGCCTCCTCCCCACCCCCACCCTGTGGATGCTAAAAGAGTACATGAGCCAGCTCAGAACCAGACCTGGGACCTGGCCTCAGGCTAACCACCGCTAGGCGGGATCTGATCAACCACCTTACCTTATAATCCATTCAGTGACCACTGAAACTGTACTAAGCTGTGTGTGGTTCAAACCCAAGTAAGAGGCAGAGAGGATGGGGGGATGGGGAGGATGTATGAAGAATGTGTGCCCTGGGACACATTAAAGAGAGGGGCTGAGGATGAAACCCAGGGTTCATACTGGGCAAGTGCTTTACCACTGGACTATATCATCACAGCCGAACATATGGTGCTCAGGAGGGCGGGGTGTCTAGGAGTCACAGTGTATAGTGAAGACCATCTCAGGCCTTAGTTTCCCAAAATGCACTGGGCCTTTGTCACTGATGTCCTATTCTATATTGGCATCTGGTCTTGCCCTTAAAAAAGAATTACATTTTATTGTGTGTATGTATGTGTGTGTATGTATTGTGTATATATGTGTATATGTGTGTGTTTGTGTGTATGTACGTGTATTATGTATGTGTGAATGTGTGTGTTTATGTGTAGGTATGTATGTGTATGTACGTATGTATGTATGTGTATGTGTGAATGTGTGTGTTTATGTGTAGGTATGTATGTGTATGTATGTACGTACATATGTATGTGTATGTGTGTGTATGTATGTGACTGTAGACATATGGGTACTTGTGTGCTATGTGCTGTGGTATGCACTTGACAGTCAGAGGATAACTTGCAGAAGTAAAGTTCTCGTCTACCATGTGGGTCCCAAGGATTGCACTCATGATGTCGGGCTTGTTGGCAAGCACGTTTAACTGTTGGAGCCATCTCACAAGCCCCTGATCTTGCTTGTGTCTGGACCGAGTGAGCAAAGACCGAGGAGGAAAATGTAAGGGTCAGGAAGGTGGAGTTTTGCCTTACCCGGCCTTTCTCCACCTCTCTGGTAGTCATGACAATGACACGAGTGTTCTCCTGCCAAGCCATCTGCCAGAAGTCATTGACAGTAGCGTCCAGACAGCCCTGACTGGCGATGTAGGTCTTAGAGTTCTCATCCGGACCTAGCAGCTGGTTCTGGGTGCAAGCACAGAGAGATCCCACCACAGACTGTGAGTCACAGTGAGCACTGGGTGTGCCTGTTCCACCCGCCATCACCCCCACACAACCTCACAGGCATCTGTAGCCATAGACCCCCAGCCCCAGGGAGCTCTCAGAGACCAACATCTGTTCCCACAGAGGTCACCCAAGTCACCTTAACGTAGTTGGCATTGATGTAGTCAGACCCTGGGATGTTACTGTCACGTCCCTGCAGGATCACTCGGCTGTGGTCAACTGGCATGGATAGAGAATGAACAGCTTGGGCCACTCCCTGGGTGAAGACCCTTCCCAAGCCAACAGCTGTCCTTGTCTCCAGGGCCACAGACTCATAGATAGGACAGCAGGCAGGGATAAATGGGAGTAGAGGCTTTGGGAGCAAGGTGTGGCAAGGAGGGAGTTACTGCCTGGTAGTTGTGGGGAGGCTCTTAGGAAGTGAAGAGGCGGGGTTGGGGATTTGGCTCAGTGGTAGAGCCCTTGCCTAGGAAGCACAAGGCCCTGGGTTCTGGTCCCCAGCTCGGGGGAGGAAGTGAAGAGGCTGCCTTGGGGAGAGAGCCCTGCTGGACAGTGGGGATGGAATGGGGCAGGGGGCAGTGAGTGACAGGCCTACTGGTGCTCACAGGGAAGAATGTTCTTGTAGCGGTTTTTGCTCTTGTTCTCCGGCCGCTGCCCTTCCAGACGCTGGTGCAAGTTCTTTACCTCTTGCTTTTGCAGACTCTGAAATGTGAGAGAACTGAGTCCCCCGCCCCAGGGTGCATCCACGGGTGCAGAGGCCATAGTCAGAGCCGTGTCAGAGGCAGGTAAAGAGGGCAATCTATGCCAGCCCTGCTGTCCCCGGACATACCTCAAACTCCTCCCAGAAGCCGGCCTTGGCTGTGTCCTCTGACTCCTGCTTCTTGTTCAGTTCCAAGACCCGGTTCTCAATGTCTGCTGCGTTTACCCGAGTGGCATAGTAAGGCTGGGGGTAAGGGAGAGCAAGAAATCAGTGGCTGAGAGACCTCAGAAAGCCACACCTCTGATGGCTCAGACAAAGAGGCAAGCAGGTTGGCTCCTCACCTGCCGCAGGTAGACAAAGGCACCTGAGGCCTCCTCAATCCCTGTCTTCTTGAAGTGCTCCACCAGGTCTGTGAGGCTGTCGAACGTCTCTGAGCCACCCACAGTGTATCGTCCACCCTGAAGGACACCAAATAGGCTCACCCCTCAGGGCTGAGTCCCCCTCCTGGCACCCCCAGTCTTAAATCCAAGCCACTGACGCTCCACCATGAGGCCTTCCCCACAGCCCGGCTAACTCACCTCACACATAACCTTGATGTGCGTGACCTTGAGCGGGGAACCCGGGCCAGCCTTGGGCTGGTCATTGAGCACAGAGAGCACAAAATCACCAGGTTGGCTGAGACTCTCACGCACAAGAAACGTCCAGGGCTCGCCCTTGGCCTGCAGCAGTGACTCTGCCTGCCCTCCAGACATGTGACCATGATACCACCTGGAGAAAGTACATTGCAAAGATGGTGACCAGGCCCCAGAGCGAGCGCAGACACCTGCTATCGGCCAGGGTTGAATTACAAGCTTTCAAATCCACCACTACACTCAGATCCGTTACCAACTCAGAAAATGCTGAGAGAAAAGCCAGACTTTGTGCTGTAATCCCGATTTGGAGCTGGAATTCCAGCCCCTCAGGACACATGAGGATAGTGGTAAATTTAAGGCCAGCATGATCTACATAAACATACCTTTAAAGCTCACCAAATAGCTGAGAATGACGGTTCATTTTTTTATAATCCAGTATTCAGTGGGCTAAGCAGAAGAACTGTCTCAACGAGGCCAGCCTGCTCTACATGTTAAGTTTCAGGCCAGCCTGAGCTACACAGTAAGACCCTACCTCAGACACAAAACAAACAGCCAGTCCTGGTGATATATACCTGTAATTATAGCTCTGGGTTGGCAGAAGCAAGAGGATTGCTGTAAGTTTGGGGGCTAGCCTGGTCTACATGGTGAATTCCAAGCCAGCCTAAGCTACAGCCTGTCTCCAAAAGAAAGCTAACTTCCCATCTCTAAAACAAGGAAGGGATGGAGGAAAGAAGGAGAGACTGGCAGACAGGCAGACAGATGGGAAGACAGATACGAAACAGCTCGTGTGAGATGGCTCAGAGAGAAAAATGGTTGTGGACAAGCTTACCACCTGAATTCAATCCCCAGGACCCACATGGAGGAGGGAGAGAACCAGCTCTGACAAGTTGTCCTCTGATCTCTACCTGCGGCCATGGCACACAAGAAAATGTAACAAATTCTTTTTAAACAGAGAAACAAAACAAAAGCTGGGAGATTGCCATTTTCTCTACAATAAGAAAAAAGGGGCTAAACAGTTGCATGCTGGTCCCAGGTCCTAGTTCAGTCAGAGATAAACCTTCACAGCATTCGAACCATGAAGACTGTCACTTTGGCACAGCAGGACATGTAAAACCCTGAGTTCTCTCCCCAGGACCAAGATAAACAAAAAGAAAAAAAAAAAAAAAAGGAAGGAAGGGCGAAAGGAAGGGAGAAAGAAAGAATGAAGGAAGGGCTCTAGCCAAAACCTAAATGAAGCCTCTCTCGATTATTCATGAGAAACAGAAAGGCAGTGTACAAAATATTTGGAGGGACAAAATGAAGCGTCCCCATGAAACGGACTCTGACTGAGTTAAAAGGAGGGACAGAAAAGCATGGATGGACTCAAACCACAGAAGGCAGCGGGTGCCAAAGGAGACAAAAGTCCGGAAGGACTGATGAAAAAACGCATTTGGGGGTGAGGGGGACAAACATGCCCCTGAGGGAAGAGTATTTCAGGGTTCCAAGGGTAGCAGGGGTTCAGAGGGGCTCCACAGAGCTCCAAGGGGCTGCAGGGCAGAAAGCAGAACTAAGGACCTTTCCGTGAAGCACCCTCTTCCCAGGAGGAAACTGTAGCCCCACAATGCCTAGCCTCACAGGAAACCACGTGATGGAAAAAATACAAAACTCCTTCTGGGGAGAGAGTGAGAAGTGAGGCTGTGAGGTTTCCTCAGCTCAGGGAGGGGGGGCGGCAGCATTTTCCAACCGCAAGGATGCGGGGGGGTGGCGTGGGGCTCAGTCCTCTTGGTCCTTCTCAACTCTGTCCAGAGGGCACCATAGCTCAAGGCCCTTCAGAGGCTTCTACCCCAACCCAGGCCTCCTGGGCCATCCTAGCCCATTTCAAAGACAGGCCAGAGACCCCAAGCAATGTAAGGGGGCTCAGTTCCTTCCCTCAGGGACAGGATGAGGAAGTCTCCATGCAAATGTGAACAGACCACAGGCAGAGAGTTCACTATTGAGGGGACAAATGCAAATTTCCTAGAAGAGGAGGGGTAAGGACAGAAGGAGTGTTGGGTCATGGCTTCCACATACACTAAGGTTAGGGATGACACTGAGCTTCCCAGCTGGTATCCAAAATGTCTCTTGGAATCCTCCACAGCCCTGTCAGGGTGTAGCATCCACGGTGTGTCCCATGCTTCCCCACTGCCCTGGTCTGTTCTCCTAACACCTGTTTAGCTCCCACCTTCTTCCCTATCCCAGGGAGCAGGCCAGCCACCATTCAGCTGTACCTCCATGGTCTCCTCTAGCAGGGCACATCCTGGCTTGGAACAGCAACAAAGAGAAAGCAAGGAGTGAAAAGAGAATGAGAGGCCACCTGAGTGTTGCAGGTAGGGGAAGAGAGAAAAGACCACCTGGGGTGGGTCCTCCCTTGCCATTCACCAGCAGGAGAGGAAAACTTTCAAGGAAACATCTCCAGCTTCTTTGTGTCACTGGCAAAGGGTGGAAACACAGGGCTTTTACCCCAGTCTTTCTCGGTCTATATTGGAGGTGGTAGTGGTGGTTTTTTGTTTGTTTGTTTGTTTGTTTGGGTGGGTTGGAGTTTTGTTGTTTTGTTTTGGGAAGTTGGTTCTTCAGGATAGAGTTTCTCTGTGGAGCCCTGGCTGTGTTGAGACTTACTTGGTAGACCAAGCTAGCCTTGAACTTACAGACATCCACCTTCCCCTGCCTATTTTGAGTGCTGGGATGAAAGGCATATGGTGCCACCAACACTGCGTTTGTTTTAGCTTTTTTTTTGGTTCTTTTTTTCGAGCCGAATCCAGGGCCTTGCGCTTCCTAGGCAAGCGCTCTACAACTGAGCTAAATCCCCAACCCCTGTTTTAGCTTTTTTTTTTTTTTTTTTTTTTTTTTTTTTTTTTTTTCCTCTTTCTTTTTTTTTTTCAGAGCTGGGGACCAACCCAGGGCCTTGAGGCAAATACCACTGAAAATCCCCAACCCCCTGTTTTAGCTTTTTTAAGTCTCATGTAGCCCAATCTAGCCTCAAACTTGCTATGTAATGGAGGATGAACTTGACCTTCTGGTCTTCCTGACTCCCCACTGGGCTTACAGGCATGTGTCACCCACACCAGGTTTTTGCATTACAGGGACTCAAGCCCAGTGTTCAATGCATGACGGGTGACCCCGACCCATAGCCCTCCAGTCCTAAGTTTCGATCAGTGACTTGTAAACAAAACCACTGGGCTAAGTCTGTAGGCACGGATCTCAAGACGGATTTAAAAACTGCGAGGAAAGCAACTCGGTGGCAAAGCACGCGCTCAACACAGACAAGGCCCTGGGTTCACGCCCCAGGAGGAGTGAGGGTTTAAGCAGAGGAGGGGGATTAAGCTCGAAATCATTTCAACCGTAAATATACAAACACAGGACAGGAATAAGGCATGGGCCCCCAGAGTCCATAAGAAAACCCTAGAGTTATTCCACTGCCCTTTAACAGGAGCTGTCAGTCACTCTGCTTTTGCAGCTAAGATGAGCTGCAGTGTAATGAGAGACGTTTATCTCCATGCCCTTCCCCTTGACCACGCTCTGAGAAGACCACAAGAACTGCTAGTCCAGCTATAAGGGCTCTGTCTTTGCAGCACTGCTAGGAGCTGTCCTGTGGGTTTCCTTGAGTCAGGTAAGCCTGAGCCCTCCATGCCTGTGACCACATCAGTGACCTCGCTTCCACCAAGCTCTGTCCAGCCACAGCTCAGTGTGTCTGCTAACTTTCCCTGAGTATCCCAGTGCCAGTGAACCTCTGAGACCTTAGCAAGACAGGGACCTAGAGCCCCAGACTGTGTGGAGAGCTGGAAGAAGGCACCAGAGTTCCATGGAAGGAAGAACTTTCTAGTAATAGGGCCCAACCTGATGAGAAATATCATCGATAAGGAGTGGCCTCTCTGTTACTCTCAGGATGAGGTTGCTAGGTAGCAGGAAACCTGCAGGAAGGCAAGGGGAACCCTTCTCTTGCTTCCTCAGCAGACAGGGGATTGGTTAGATATGGGAGTCATCAGGCTACAAAGGAAAGAGGCTCAGCACTGAGAGAACAGGTGTGGAAGGCCAGGGATGAGGAATGGACTGTGAGCAGGACACCCGATCCGGGTGTTCACCCCTTTACACTGCAACGCCCCTCACCTCTCGCTGGTGGGGTCCGAGCAGTTCAGTGGGTACTTGAGGTGGATGATGGTGCCGTCTCGGTCCTGCAGGATGCCCTGCTGCTGAGTGTAATACTCCACCAGCTCTGTCAACGTCGCAAACTTCTCCCCTCCATACAGGTCATAGAAGTCCCCTGAGTTCTGGATCCGAATATGAGTCACCTGGTCATCCACCCTGCAAGGCACCACAGGTAGTGAGTCCCCAGGTACAGGAGCAGCAGCGGGGTGGGCTTGGGGGACAGAAGTCTCCGTGCAAGAGCACACAGGCATGGAGTGGACATAGACAGTGGTGGGCACATGCTAGGGCTACAGGCAGGGACATAAGGAAAGGAGTGCAATCTGGGAAGGCAACCAACACAGCCCGGGGAGCCCAAGAATGCTCAGGACCCACACAGGGTGCAGGGAGGGCCACCCACCTGACTGAGAGGGAGAAGTCACCCTGGTTCTTGCGACTGGGCCGAGCCAGGAAGCTCCCAGGGACTCCCCGGCCCTTGAGCAGGGTCTCGGCATCAGGCCCACTGAGGTCCCGGTGAAACCACCTAGAGGTAGGTGCACAGGGCAGTGAGGGAATATCCCCTGGGCTCCAGGCCACCCTCGTTTCCTATCTCCCATGGCCCTTACCTCACCATCCTGAGGCTCTTGGTGTATTGGCTGCAGAAAACGTGGAGGGAACAGTCTGTCTGGGCAGGCACCTAAAAACTCTAGAGCTGAGCCTTCTAGTCAAGGCTCTCAGAGCCCAGGCCTCCAAAGCCAACCTGCTGTCCTGCTCCCGGGCTACCACTCTACTGGCCTGGGGCAGCCAGCAGGGCGGAGACAGGAAGGGGCGCGGCCGACCCCTTAGGGGAACTCACTTGTACTTCTCTTTTCAGAGCGAGGGAAGAGAAGCTGAAGGGTGGCAGGGTGGGGGAGGGCCCACTTCGCACAGTCTGCCATCGGAGGCACAGGAGCATGGCACTAAACACTCATGACTCGAGAGGTAAGGACACACGTGGGGTGCCCCTCAGTCCCTCCAGGTCAAGAGTCACACACAGTGAATATCCACATGATCAGGTCAACCCTTCCTCCTCCAGCAGCTGCTTCTACTCAGAATTCTAAGGCACAGCTATAATACTGACAGTGTGTGGTGACACTGTCATTTAATGGAGTGTCGACGCATGCCAGACCACTGGTACAATGTCATTTACATGCCACCTGTGAGTTACAGGGCACCACGGCCTCATTACACAGGTACTATCTTTATACCCACTTTACAGGCAAGGAAACTGAGGCTGAGAAGTCTGAGGAACTGCCCCAGGCCTTACCCTTAGTGAGTGGCAGGACTCAGACCTAAATAGTTTCAAAACCAATGATATTTGAATTCTGCTTGCCAGTCCTCAGGACCCAAAGAACAGTAGTCAATAGACTCCTTGTCCGAAGGAGATGCTGTCACAGCTGACAGCCCCCACAAGGCAACCTCGTGCAGCACTGTCATGGTCACGGGCCTTCTCTACCTTAGGGACTGTTTATAGGCCTAGTCCTATACCCTAACTATGAGCAGGGAGGGGTGGATGGGAAGGTATCTCATAGAGGTTAGGGTTTGTGGCCAAGGTCCCAACAGTGGCAGATGCTCAGAGGGATGGTAACCTTTAGGAGCCCTCAGCCTTAAGGCTCATGGTGCCCGGTGTATGTAATCCCCAGTATAAATGCAAAATAAAAATAAAAAAATATAAACACTACCAAGCCAAGACCAGAGGGAAAACAAGCTGCCCAACAGAAGATGGAGAGATTCCTGTCAGCATCCTTAGGAAGGGACATGGGCTGCTGGAAAATGGAGCTGGGACAGAGCGCCTTACATCCTTTAGGGGTTTTTTGTTTGAGGTGTTTTGATTGGTTAGTTTTGGTATTTTTGGTAATGCTGAAATTAGATCCCCAGTCCTAGCCAGGCATGGCAGCACACTCCTTTAATCCCAGCACTTGGGAAGCAGAGGCAGGCAGCTCTGTGAGTTCGAGGCTAACCCAGTCTATAGCGTGAGTTCCAGGACATCCAGTGCTATATAGTGAGACCCTGTTTTAGAAAATAAGCAAAAGCCAACCCAGACCCTCGTCCCTTAAACTTGCACGGTGAGCACCCTTAATGCACATCTCCCATCCTGCTTCTTTTTCTTATTCATTTGACTCCCTTCACATATCTGCAGTCCTAGGGCTTGAACCTAGGACTTCAAACACGCAAGGCAAATGCTCAACCACAGAGCCACACCCCCAGTTAGTTCTCCTTTTACTTTTTTTGAGATAGGGTCTCTCACTAAATTGCCCAGACTAATCTGGAACTCGCTCTGTAGCCTTGACTCTGTAATCTTCCTACCTCCACCTCTCCAGTAGTTGGAGGTAGAGCATTGCCACCACATCTGGCTCCCTGACACTCTTTTAAAACTGTGATGCCTGAGGTGTACGTAGCCCAGTGGTAACATAAGGCCCTGGATTCTCTCTCTGCACCAAACCCAGTAATTTCATGAGTAAGTATATAGTTAGTTCTATATTTAATATTTATTAATATTTATTCACAGTGTATTTGTCATATCTCAAAATATAGGAAAAATGAGAGACTATGAAAACCAAACAGGGCTAGAGTGTGGCTCCGAGTGAAGTGCTTGCTTAGCATGTAGGAAGCCCTGGCCTTCATCCCAACAGCCTTGTGGGGTGCCGTGGCACACCTCTGTAATTTCAGCACATGGAAGACGAGGTAAGAGGGTAAGAACAAGACTGAAGCTAGCCTGGGCTTCATAAAGAGTTCCAAGCCAGCCAGGGATACATAGCAAAACCCTGGGGAGATTGTTTTGTTTGTAACAGTCTATGACAAGTATTTATCATTTTTTTTTTATGTCTATGAGTACACTGTAGCTGTCTTCAGACACACCAGATCCCATTTCAGATGGTTGTGAGCCACCATGTGGTTGCTGGAATTGAACTCAGGACCTCTGGAAGAGCAGTCAGTGCTCTTAACCGCTGAGCCATCTCTCCAGCTCCACACTTTATCATTCTTGAAAACATCAAATACCACTTAACCTTCCCGCCTCCCTCCCTCCCACCGTCCTTTCAGGCTTTCTCTTCTTGCTAATACCCCTGAAAATATGCGTGCTTGGCAATTACACTAAGCACGATCTGGAACACCTATGGACTCAGCTCATCCCAAGGGTCAGGAAGACCACAGACAAAGCCGGTTCCAGCAAAGGGAGATCTGCTAGCCACCAGCTCTGCCTCCAGCCCAACCTTTAGGGTCCAATCCAGAGACGTATCTAGCAAAAGACTCATGACTCCACTTAAACCGACATTACAAGTGTGTAAGCCTCCTGTGTGCCCTGCACGCCACTCACTCTCTGCCAATGACATATCTTGTGTAGAAGCACAACTCACACGCACCCCACCATCTGTGTCCACCCATACGCATCTCTTGCAGGGACAGATCCCCGACAACACAGGCACACAGGAAGTTCCACACTGCTTAGTAACATACTGACTACACCAGAACTAAGACTCTCACTCCAGAATTAAACCCAGTTGGTGGGAAGACGCTCACGAGGCACTTACTACTGACCCTTGATGTCCCATCCTGTCCTCTCGCAGGAAAATAATGACAATCTTCCAAGAAGCAAGGCGCAGGGCCCTGGAGTTGGCCGAGCATTAGAACAATATATGTCAGTGGTAGAGCACTTGCCGAGAAAGGACAAGGCCCTGGGTTCGGTCCTCAGCTCCAGAAACAAAGAACAATATATGTAATGACCACAAAGGTGGCCTTTGACTACCTATGAGGTTGGGACTTTGTTTTAAGCAGACTCGAGGAGGCTGCCAGACCTAAATACAAATGCCTGGTATCTAGAAGAGGACGAGATTCCTTTGGAAAGCAAGGGATAAGGGAGCACGTCAAGATCAGTGGCCCTAGGGGCCTGCCGAGGACAAAATACAACCATTACACGGTTATTAGACTTCTCTGATTTCCACCTTATACGTGAACTTCACAAGATTTCCTAAACTCGACCCTAAAAGGCTAATAAAGCAACCAGGTGTGGTGGCTCATGCCTCTAACCCCAGTATTCGGGAGGCCGAAGCCCGGGACAGAAGGTCAAACGCGACGCCTGCCCTCGGGAAGACCTCCTCACCTACATAACTGCTAAGTGGCAAGGTCTCCTGTCGTCAGCACATTTTACCATGGGTTCTCTCTTCTGATTTTGCATCTGCAGTTTCAGTCAGCTATAGACAGACAGTATGCTTCCACTGGACAGATGCAGACCCTTTCCCCTCCACAGTTTCCTCAATAATACAATATAAGGATTTGCATAGCATTTACATTGTATCAGGTACTCAGAGATGATAAAGTCTGCAGTAGTTCAGCTGGATGCTACAGGCAAATACATTTGCATAGTTTGGTACCTTCCGGTCCCTCTGGAATCAATCCCCCACAGACACTGGCAGATGACTGTTTCCTTTCTCTGTGACCTCAGCTGTCTTGAAACTCATTCTGTAGATCAGGCTAGCCTCAAACTTAGAGATCTGCCTGCCTCTGCCTCCTAAATTCTGGGATTATAGGTGTGTGCCACCACTGCACGGTCAACTCCATGTTTTATGCCCGCTAGGCAATAACTCTAACCTCTGTTTTTATTATTTATTTAGACAGGGCCTTGCTGTATGTGGCCAGGCTGGCCTCAAACTCAAGATCCTCCTACCTCAGCTTCTCTTGCGTTGTCCAATACCACTATCCTAGCTGAAACAACTGTATCATTGTTCATTTTCATGGCAATACTGTTTATTTGTTACTCTCCCCATTTTAGAAACAAAAGTGAAATCTTAAGACTTGTTAAGTAACTTGCCCACAGTCACAAGGTTCCAGTGAGTGGGAAGGTGAAAGAAACCAAAGCTGTCTGGGGCCGGTGGTCTGTCGCCTGCCACAGCGCTGCACCAGCAGGCTTTAAGGGGATGCCTGGCACTGCAAAGCATGCTGGGAGATGGTCAAACCCCCCCTCCCCTCCCACAGGCAGATGGACCAGAACACAGAGTTGGCATGGAAAACATGCTCTTGGGTTGCTCAGTGTGAGCAGATCAAGACAGCTGATCTACAGTACGCAAGGGGCTGGACTGCCACCCAAAGCAGAGGTCTTGCAAGTCCAGGATGAAGAACCAAGAAAGGTTCTATACTGGGAGATGCTTTGTCAAGCCAGATGGGGAGTCTCGGTACAACCCCTCAGGATGGCAGGGACTAGGTATACACCGGAGGAAGAGTGTACACAGAAAGAGTCACCTGAGTATGGAAAGCAAAACTCCACAGGACCCCTGTAAAACAGCCCACAAAGTCACCAGCACCCTCAGAGTGCGTTTTCACTCTCCAAACCCCACTGAAGTCCAAGGTGCCCACGGCTTCCTTCTGGGGACAACACACTATCCTTTGTCCATTTGTCCCCAAACTGAGGCCTCGCATTTATTATTTCTGCCTGGGATGGTTCGGGACAGCTGGTAACAACATGGCTGCCTCTGTTGAGTCGCCGGATCTCAGCTCAAACACCACCTCATCTGGAAGGCCTCCCTGTCAGCCACTGATGTCTCCATCACTGCTAGCACCTTAAGCCGCTTCTTCTCCTGCGTGTCAGTTAATGCTTTGGCCATCTGAAATAGTCCTAGTTATTGCCTATGTATTCATTCTGTCGTCTCTGCTTGGAATGCCAGCTCTCTAAACGGAGATCATGTCTGCCTCATACAAGCTCATGTTAACAACATCTTACTCAGTACCTGCCCACTGTGTTGGCTCACCATTCATCTATCAAAGTTTGCTTCCTTTGGGGAACAGGGAGAGAACCAAGGTGTGTGTAGGTGTGGGGGAGCGGGGGGAGGGCGGTGCCTAGGAATGGAAGAGCTTTCTCAAATGTGCCTTCAGACTGTCATGTCTGAGGTGATGTGAACTACCCAAGAGGGGAACAGATAGATAGGAGGCAGAAGCAGAGGACCACAGGCCAGTGGTTAAAAATAAGAAAAGATACCCATTTGGGGCTGGCTCAGCTTGTGGTAAGGAGAGAGAGTTCACAGGGACAGGATCCAGCCTCAGGGCAGGGGTATTGGTGGCGGTAGACTATTATGGAGGTTTACTTGTTGAGGGTGTGAACAATGCCCATCACCTAGACTAACAGGAGTTTGTGGAACACAGGTGGTGGAGGGGACTTACCCGCGGGACAGCATCTCCCTGGAGGAGTGGGGGAAGTCACAGGCAAAGGGCGACAGGGGCGGGGCCAATCGAGTGGCACAGCTGTTCGGGGATCCAGACCTTCAGGAAGAATATTTCGGTTTCGGCCACTTCCTCCTCTATCCAGCCTGTCAAACCAATGGCACTTTGAGGCCAAGCCCCTGGATTACAGGTCTCTGAGGGAAGGACGGGTGGGGCGGGGCTGGCCAGAGACCGCCCACCACAGCCAAATTCTCCAGAGGACTGCCGGAGTCCAGCAGGCTTCAGGCCTGCCGGGGCCTACTTCTCTTGGAAGGGGAGGAGCAACCTGCTGTTCCACCTGGAGCTCAAACTGAAAGAGCAGGAGGAGGGCGGGCAGAAGCAAAGACCAGGAAGTAACCCTAGCCAAGGGACCGCCCTCAGAAGAGTACCTCTCAGACTCAGAAAGCAGGGGAGAGCCCAAAGAAAAGCCTAGAAGCCCACTGCTCATAGGAGGTACCACCTTTGTGAGCAAACCTCCCGGGGGGGCCAAGAGGCCCATTTAGCCTCCCACACCCTAGGGCTCTTGAGAGCAGGGTTGGTCCCAGCAAAGAGCCTAAGAAGGGCCTAAAGGAGAGGAAAGGCCAGAGGCGGCAAGGAGTGGGGGTAATCGGGACTAGGAATGACTGACACAAAGGTTTAGCCACAAGCACATTTATTATCCTCTGGAACACAAGGGCCTCCTTCATAGCAGCGGCACACAGAAAAGAATCAATCTCAGGAGGCAGCCACACTGCTTCCGGAAGCAGGCCCGTGGGGTGGTAGTGTCATGGGTGGCAGGAACAAGGCCTTTAGCTTGCCTGACAGGCTGGCAATCTCAGGATCTTGGGCTTCGTAAGACTTGACCAGGCGGGCAAACTTAAGGACACCTGCAAGAAGCAGCGAGTCATCTCACAATGCTGGAGACCAGTGTGTGGAAGCAGGCAAGGGGGCTCCTGAGAGTAGGAGATCTCCTTGTAGTCAGGCAAGCATCTGCAAAGGGGGACACGTGCCCATGTCCTGCAGGGCTTCAACGAACCCCTCCCGGGTTTTCACAACTGGATGCAGTATGGAAAAGTCCTAAAGCAGTTGGCACTGCCTTTACTACCAGCACTCCGGAGGCAGAGGTAGATGGAGAATCTCTGAGTTCGAGGCCTGCGTGGTCTACAGAACGAGTTCCAAGATAGCCAGGGCTTTGGGCTTAAGAGCCAGAACTTTTTTGTTGTTGTTTGTTTTTCAAGACAGGGTTTCTCTGTGTAGCCTGACTGTACCGGAACTCCTCACCCTACAGACCGAGGCTGGCTTCGAACTCAGAGATCTGCCTGCTTCTGCCTCCTAAATGTCGGGATGAAAGGCGCATGACAGCACTGCCTGGCTTCAAGAGCCAGAACATTTTAGGCTGGGCTTAAGTATAGTCCCTGAGCTGTGAGTGGCAATGTTTGCTGTGACTGCCGCCCTGCGGCGAGAAAGAAATCGACCCAGGAGCCATCATGCACCCCACCCCCGGTCCATTCCATCACCCTTCCCTGTGGGACCCACCTTCCCCGTCGCAGCTGAAGCCATAGGCTTTAATAACCTCCTGCTGGATCTGTGTGGCTACGGGCAGCACGAATTGCAGCATCTTGCCCATATCGTTGCACGCATTGTCTCTAGCCTCGTCCATACGCACGGCGTTCTCTGGGGCCGAGAACGCTTGGATCACCTCCGCCAAGACCACTGCAAGACCGAAGCATCCCAGAGAGGTCCGCGGAGGACGGCGGGCGAGCCCAGAGGAGGGGAGAGGCAGGGAATTAGTGGACCGAGGCCTGCGAGCAACCCGATAAGCTCGTCCTCCCAACCCTTCGCCCTAATGGGCAAGGGCCCCACTTAGAGAAGGAACGAATAGTACTGCGCCCTCCCCCCAGAAGACGGCCCACGCCCAGACTAGGCTCCTCACCCTTGGCCTGCTCTGCGCTCAGAGCCGCAGGCTGAGCCGAGGCGGACGCCATAGGACGCCACTCGGTGCTTGAGTAGTGTGAACACTGAGATCCGGAGGAGCCTGCAGCCAGCCGCCTCCCCCACGGCTGCGGACCAGTGGAGGCAGAAAGGAAGCTGTATTGCAGGAGGCGGAAGTCCCCGAGCGTGAACCTAGCACACGCGTACTTCCTAGGAAACTAGAGTGGGCCCAAAGCCCCCCAACCGACAGCTCGGCGGGGACAGTAACTACTTGCTGCTATTACAAACCAGTCAGATTGGGAGGGGTTTTCCAACCGAAGTCAGAAAACCTGCTAGACAAATTCTAAAAGAGCTGTAACACTTAGTGGAAGCTTTGCAGTAGCGAGCCAGGGAAGGACGTCAACTCCACTTTTGGTGAGGGTGAGATCAGGGTGCCATTTCCACACCCCTACACCAATATATGAATCATAAAGCATACTTTCTTATTCAGTTCGGTAAATAATCTTCTAAAAGACTTCTAAAGCCAGTCATTTCTTGAGTTTGTGACCACCTAATAGACGCTATGCAAATGACTCAATGCTGATTGGCTGAAAACAGCCAATCACAGCCCCTTCGTTGTTAAGAGGGGAAAAAAAAGAGCTTCGCAAGAATAAAAGCTAGGAGAGCAAACGCCGCCGTGAACTGGTCTTACGGTAGTGGTAAGCGAAATGGCTCGATGGCTTGTATTCTTGTCTTTACAAGTTTTTGTCACCCATCCTCTCCTCTCACACTACAAGGACTCTGGAACCTCAAGCCCTACCTGGCATGGTGCCACACTTCTGTGATACCAGCACAAAAACTGAGAGGAAGTTCAAGGCTAGCTTGGACTCCATGGCCCTGCTTGGCTCAACCTACTTGGCAATTCCTAACTTTCCTAATTCAAGCTACAGGGGACCCAACACCTTCTGGCCTCTTTTGAGGCCTTGCATTCCTAAGCAGAGACATGAACCCACACACCTAATTAGAAATAAATTTTTTAAAAATAAATCTTATTGGCCTCCTGGTTACATAATTTAACTGTTTCAAAATCATTTATAAACTATTGCCACGGAAAGGGAGTCAGATCTCTGAAATTCTGTCTCTGGAGCACTCTGGTGGCAGTGATGTACTCCCAAGGTCTGAGTAGGTCTTAGATTTGGTTATGCTTACTGTGAGCCTATTCTTGCTCTGAAAGGCCTCAAGGGCCTTAACTCCCCAATCCAAAGGTCTAGGATGGGCGCCCCATGAGTAATTCTGAGATTCCAAGACCAAGAAGAGCCTTGTCAGGCTAAAGAGTGGCTCAGTGGTTAAGAGCAGACTGCTCTTCCAGAGGTCCTGAGTTCAATTCCCAACAAACACACGGTGGCTCGCAACCATGTGGAATGGGATCCAATGCCCTCTTCTGGTGTGCTTCATGCAAGTGTAAAATAATGAATAAAAAATTTTAAAAAAGAACCTTGTCCAACTCATGTTTCCATAAGGAAACCCCATCCATCCCTCCACACTTGCCCTACAACCACCAGACCTCTCAGCCTACCCACCCCGTCACCCTACCCACCCCAACCGCCCCCTCCCAGATAAAAAACACAGCACAGACACATTCCTGGGGCACCGTGAGGATGTTTTTGTTGGGATGTTTTGGTCAGGATGTTTTAAAGAGCATCATATAGATATTTATATATATAAATTATTAATGTGGGACGGGCAAGGGGCACATATCGCCGAGGGGGTGCACACACAGGGATGGGGCAGGGGCAGCACACAATGCTACGCAAAACAGCCACATCTAACAGATGAAAAAAATCACACCAACGGGTTAGGGGAGGAGCAGTGGCCACCAAGGATTGGGCATACAGAAGAAAAGCAGGGGATGGGAGGAGGGACCTGGTCCAAGATACTGTGCACTTTCTGTCCCCACCCTTGCCACTTCCCTGGGCCCTGACCTTGTCTGTCCCTTCTTCCCTCCCTCCCTCTGCCCGGCTGCAGAAGCTCTGCAAGTGGGCAGCACCCTGTCCTCGGCTTGGGGGTAGGATGGGGTCAAAAGGTTGGGGGTGGTCCTCCAAGGTCTGGATGAAGGAGCAGTGGGTGCTGTCTGGATGGCAGGTTCTACAGCGGCTTGTCACTCTCCTTCTTCAGGTGACTAGGTAAGAAGCAAGGCAGAGATGAGACAGACAGGAGGCTTCCCCCTCCAAAGGGCCTGGCGTCCTCTTGGACCACACCCATAACCCACTTCCCTTGTGCTGGGGGTTGGGGGGGGGGCAGCCTGGAGTACCTGTAGTAGTCCTCCTGGGCAGGCAGCGGCACGCTGTGCAATGGGTGATGAGCGTGCAGCCACTGTTGCTGTTCCAGTGCCAAGCGCTGCAGCTCGGCTGACTGTGCGTGCATGGCCTGCAGCTGATGGGCGGCTGACATTGGCGCAGATAGGGAGGCCGGTAGGTCCCGGTAAGGGGCAGCTGTGAGAAGCCATAGCAGTAAGTGATTGCTGCGTGGGGACGGACGATCAGCCATTTTCCAGACAGAGGAAGCTAAGGCTAAAATGTAAAGTTACGCCACCTATCCTACCCACTGCCTGCCTGTGGTAGAACGGAATCAGCCCTAGCACTGGAGGCTCCTTTAGAAGAACCTCAGTTCTCTACTTCTACTGTAGCTGCTCACATCTCTCTCCAGACTCCACTTGGCCTGTTCCACCACCCAAGTTCCTCTGTTCTGGTCTTTCCTCACTTGAGCCTCTCCATCCCCACTTCCATCCTTACCAAAGAGCTGGTGACGAAGAACTTCGTTCTCGTGCAGAGGGTGAGGAAGAAGGGGATTAGGGAGGGTCCCCGCTGGGTAGGGGATCCGGGTAAGGTGAGACCCTGAGGCCAGGGGGTCAATGAGAGGGTGCACCGAGGCGGAGGCTGGAGGGCAGAGAAGAGGAAGGTGTCACCGGGAGGCAGGGTTGGGGACAACCATGCATTGGGGTGGAGGGATCTAGCCTGTGAAGAGACAGACACGAGGATCCAAAGCAGAACCAAGGTGAAACAGAGGGGCTGGACCCTCTGTGATGGCCAGAGCGGCTGGAGAAGAGACACGGAAGACTGAAGACAGGATACTACAGAGCGGATAAGCAAAGACTAGATGGCTCTGAAGAGATGGAGGACAGGGCTAGGGAACGATTCTTGTTTTTTAAGTTTAAGAAATGTAACAGGGAGAACTATTAGGAGCTGGTGCAAGTATGAGCACAGTGAGATAGATAAAAACGCCAAAAGCCTGTATACTGTATACTGTTCTGTATACTTACTTAAACAAATAAATAAACGCTCTAGCAAGGGGTGAGAAGAATCAAGGAATTCAAAGTGAACGGCTGAGCCAGCCAGGCAGTGTTCTGGGCTATAAGCTACAGTAAGACAGGGGTAACCTCATTATTGCCTATGGCAGAGTTACAGAGACTTCCCTAAATGGTTCTGAATCTACGGATGGGCAGAAACACAGAAGATGCAAGGAAGGGAGATGCCGGCAACAAACAGGATTTGTATACAGAGAAACAGGAGCACAGGTATGTGAAGGGGATGGAAGGGTATAAGGTAAGAGGAAGGTGATTCTTCAAAAGGCCATATTGGTCTGCTATCGCCGATATAAGGCTAGGGTATGCGTAGGGCATGAGACAGTGTGAGGGGAAGCCAAGGAAACAAAGATCAGAAGAGTAATCTCAGAAGAGGGGAATTCTGGCCGGAGGAAGGGAAGAACGTTACGGTATGGGGGGAGCCACACTGCGAAGCAGGAAACAGGGTCTTACCCGCATGGATGGCATCCTGCTGGTGCAGGTGTAGGTGAGAGTGGATGTGGGAGTGCTGGTGATGATGGGGAGTCACGTTGAGCATCTGCAGCCGGGCTAGTGGGTCATTGCCCAGGGCTGCCACCCTTTCTGCATGCTGCCTTTCAGCTGCCAACCGCTCAGCATAAGACATGTCAGGACGCAGGGCTGGCCCAGCTGCCAGCGCTAGCCGTTCTCGTTCCAGGGGCCCCAGGCTCGGATGAAAAGGGAAAGGATGCAGGCCAGGTGGCCCAGGTTGTAGAGCCAGGCCCCCGTGTCGGGGGAAGGGATCCAGGCCTGGCCCGGGGACCCCATGTAGGGGTTCCAGCTCACTAGGTTTCACCTCAAAGCCAGGCTTGAGCCGGTCACGGAGGTCACGTTCACGGGCTTCCCGCTCCCGTTCTCGGGCAGCTGGGTCGCTACTGTACAGGGCTGGGACATTGTAACCCAGAAGCCCCGGGTCCACTGCCCCCAAGGGCACATAGAATGGGTGGTTGCGATTGCCAGGAGACATGACATGAGGTCGGGCGTATTCACTGAGAGTGCGCAGGGCTGGAGTATCAGGACCCAGGTAAGGGGGCACGGTAGCCACAGCGCTGCCAGGTTCAAAGGGAGGCCGATGGGGCACTGGACCCAGGGACGGGCACTCCACTGGAGCACGGCCCTCCTGGGCCAATTTCTGCAGAATATAGATAGAAGTGGAATCAAAATAACAGACACGGACAAGCTATTCACCCCAGGTTGCCCATCTGTCCCAGCGGTCCAAAGTCAAAATGCTTCATCCCACCCACCCTCCCACTGTCTGGAAACCTGAGCTTTCTGGGCTGCAGCAGCTCCTCCCCTCCGCCAGGTGGCGTAGCGACCAGCGGCGCAACCCCGGGACCCGGAGAGGCGCGGCGCACCTTGTGACGCACTCACCACACTGCGCTCCAGCTCGCGCTCTTTCTCGCGCTCGCGCTCCTTCTCACGTTCCCGCTCGCGCTCGCGCTCTTTTTCTTCGCGCGCGCGCTGCTCGGCCTCGCGCCGCACTTTCTCCACCAGGTCCGCGCGCTTCTTGGCCAGCTTGGATCCCTCCAGCGGCACAAAGTACAGGTCGCTGCGCGCGCACGAGTTGAAGCCACGGTCCAGGTGCTTATTGAACCTGCCGGGCGCAGACCTGTGAGCCTCAAAAGCAGTCCCCACCGGCTTCTGTCTCTAAATCCAGAACCACGCTGGACGTGAACTCAAAGCCCCTTCGTCTACAGCGTCCAGACCCAACCCCACTCAACCCCACCCTAGGCTGCTCACCTGGCCGACTGGCTGGCATGGCTAGGCACGTCCACCACCTTAGGAGGGGGCGAGGGGCTGCGAGCCGGAGGCACCGGACTCTCGGGGGTTTCATACTCTTCAGCTGGCTCCTGTTTGATCTGCGTGGCAGTCAGCGGCGGCCCTGTAGTCGAGGCCGCGGGTGGTGGAGGCAGAGATGACAAACTTGAAGGCCCCGCGGGTGGTAGGGGCCCCGGCCCCACGGTGGGTGAACCTGGCTTGAAGGTCCCTGGGCCTGCTGGCGGAGAGGTGCCTCGATAGCCAGGTGGGGTCCCTGTTCTGAAGGACGGTGGTGACCCTGGCTTGTATCCAGGCGGGGTGGCTGTCTTGTAGGACCCTGGGGATGGGGCTCTCTTGCTGTACTGAGGGGGGCCAGGTGGTGAGGCTGTCTTATAACCTGCTGGCGAGGAAGCCACGGAGGCGATGACAGTGGAAAGAGTAGCTGAGGAGGTGGTGACTGGAGGAACTGGTGGGAAGGGGTAGGATGCCCCTTGGGGGCCCTGGGATGAAGAAGGGTGTGAGCATGAATAGGCGGCTTGAGACGAAGACCCGGAAGAGTTGGAAGAAGAAGAAACCGGGGGACCATTGGGACCTGCTTGGCTATAGGACACCTGGCCATGAGACGGAGGCAGGTGTGCTGGCCCTGGTGGGTAGGGCCTCAAAGACCCCAGGGAGGGTGACATGTTGTAAGGGTGTGCATGGTGGGAGTTACTGCTCTCTAGGGGGGTGAGGATATGCCCCAGGTGGAGGGGGCCCAGAGTTTCCATGATGATGTTGTTGCGGCTGTGGCTGTGGCTGTGGCTGCTGCTGCTGCTGTTGCTGGTGATGGTGATGTGCAGGGGCTGGCGGGTGGGCTGTGGATTGACCCCCGGTAGGAGGGAAAGGGCCCGGATGAGTGTTGTTGTTGGCCAAGAGGCGGCCATAAGGAGGAGGAGGAGGTGGGCCCTGGCTCCACACAGCCTGGGATGGGAGAGAAGGCTGGGTGTACTTGGGTGGCTGATTAGAGACAGACATACTTGTTGGTGGGGGGAAGGAGTGAGGGTAACTGGGCAGGGTCTGGGAAGCTGGGTATTGGGAGGCGGCGGAGGAACTAGAAGACGCTGCAACAGAGCTACTGGAGCAGGATGAATACGGGTACCGCATTGGGGGCCCAGGAGCGGAGGAAGAAGCCGGGGGTAAAGGGTGGGGAGAGGGGGCCAGGGTTGGGCCCTTCTCTGGGCCAGGAGGAAGTCCACTCATACCCTGCCCCATGGCATGGGGAGAGGGCAGATGCCCAGGGATTGGCTGAGCCCCCATGCCAGGAGGAGAGGCTGAGGCATTGTTGAGGGGTCTCAGGGCAGGTGGAGGAGGCAGGTTTGGTGTCACGTGGGGGAAAGTAGCTGGTGGTGGAGCAGAAGGTAAGTTCCCAGCACCCACTGGAGTATTGGGGGGCTTTGCTGGAGGAGCGCCACTGGTCCCAGAGCTTGATATTGGAATTGGGGTAGTGGGTGGGGGGTGCTGCTTGCCCCCACTAGGGGGACCCACTGAGGAGGCGGCTGCTCCCCCTTTGGGACCCATGGGGGGTCCAGATAAAACACCTCCACCAGCACTCCCAGGGTAGAGCTGTGGGTGTGGGGGAGGAGCTCCAGGAGGTGGGCCCTGGAATAACCGAGATGTGGGGGGCTCCATTGGAGCATGATATCCAGTAGGCGGCACAGAAGGGTGCGGTTCAAAGCCAGACTCTGACTGTCGGGGAATGCTGTCTGGTGGTGGAGGGGAAGGAGGAAAGAGTGGAGGTGGGTGGTAGGGGCGGGCCGGGCCCTGGGACAGGCCAGAGGATGAATCCGAGTCATTTTCCACACTGCCAGGGCTGTAGATGCTGGGGGATGTGCTTCGGTTGTCCTGGTCTATATCTCTAGGGTCACTGCTGCCGTCATCGTTGATGCTGCGGCCATCTAAGCTGTCCAGGTCCGAGGGAGACTGTGGGCGCGGAAGCTCCTGCAGTGGGGGGAAGGGCTACATTCCCTCTCTTCCTCTACCACCTTCCCAGTCACTCCTTCCCTCAGTACTGCTGCGCTAGTGACAGGCAGGCTCCTCAAGGCCTTCGGTCATCTAGCACCTCCCTCCCTCTCCCACATCTCAGCTGCTCCCTAATAGGCAGTGTGCTTCCCGCCTTGTCAATCACTGGACCGTCAGGTGTCCATCTCCAACACTGTCCCGTCACAGCTGACTGCAGACAGCTGCCACCTCACGTGTGCCTCTCCTCTCATCTCAGGTATTGTTTGGCTATCCCCAAATGCGGCTTAGTTTCTCTCTCTCTCACTCTCACTCTCTCTCTCTCTTTCTCTCAAGATTTTATTTACTTATTTTTATTTTATGTGCTTTGGTGTTTTGCCTGCATGTATGACTGTATGAGGGTGTTGGTTGGATTCCCCTGGAACTGGAGCTATAGACAGTTGTGAGTTGCGGGTGTTGGGAATTGAACCCAGGTCCTCTGAAGAACAGAGTGCTCAACTGAAGAGCCATCTCTCCAGGTGTCCCCTCATCCCCCTTTGTTAAAGACTTTAAGATAACCTAGGCTAATATCCAACTTAACCGTGTAGCACAAGATAACCATGAATTTTCTGGGGGTGGGGCTGGTTTCTTTGAGATAAGGTATCTCTGTGTGGCTCTGGCTGTCCTGGTAAACTTACTCTGAAAGGCCAGGCTGGTCTCGAATGAACTCAAGAGATTTGTCTGCCTTTGCTTCCCTGGTGCTAGGACTAAAGGCTTGCACTACCACTGCCTGCCTGACCTTGAATTTTTATTTTCCTAAGTCCATCTTCCGAATGCTAGGATGAGAGATGTGCACTGCCAAGCCCAGCTTTAGATGTTAAGTGCTGGGACTCAGCACTATGTACTAAGCAAAGCACTCCACAAAGTGAGCTACCCAGTCTCTGCATTCCCCTTAAAGCTTTTGTTCCTCCCATAAAGGAGGCTACGATGCCCCACCCACCCTTCCAACGCCCTTTGGCCCAGCCTTATCAAGGCGTACTGTTCTCACAGAAGTTTCACAAGCTCTCTATTATACACAGGACCACTCAAATAAGCACCAAGACAGGGTTTTAGATCTAAGCAGAGAGCAGAGCAGGAATGGTGCACGAGAGAAGTTTGCAGAGAGAACCGTCAGAACACAGGCCACAATGGCTGCAAGGTCTCTCACCTCGGTCTTGGTCTTTTTGGGCGCACTGGTCTCTTCGCTCTCACTCTCTGAGATCTCCTCGCTCCGGCCCTGCTTGTTGGCCTTTGGGGTAGAGGTCTCCTCTACTCGGGCCTTCTGTTATGGAGAAGAGAACATTCCTTCTATCTCAAGCCTCTGCCATACCTGAAGCCCCCCAAACACCCCTCAGCTGTAGTGCCATGCATCCTGTGGAGACCGGAGGACAGAGTACCTTGGCTGTCTGCCTGGACTTCTCGGCTTTGCCATCACTGCTGGACGTGCTGACCCCTCCAGGGGAGGCCCGGCCCCTCGATCTCAGCTCTTCCCGGGGCCCGGGGGCCTCTTTCTTCCGTCCACTCCTCATTGACATCTGAGAGCAGGATAGACGCAGGTAATGTCTTCTATGGCACCCACCTTTAGGCTCTATGCTGCTGCTGTTCTCTGCTTCGAGCCCTTCTCCCTAGCTTCCCCGCCCCTGCCCTTGATCTGCCATCCTGCTTACGGTTGTTTTTACTCACCGAGTCTTTATTCTGTCGTGTCTTCATTCTTCAAGCTGTGGAGCCCCCATTCTCCTCTGCCTGGGCAGCTGAATACAGAAACTTGTGTGCCGCACCCCAAGCTCCCCACAGCTGTGACCGGGGAAGCAGTTGTAGGCACGTGGTACTTGCCGGGTGTTCTCAGGGAATCTGTTAGGAAAAGGCATCAGCTTCTTCATACTGTCGCCAAAACAGAAGGGGCCTGAGGAAGTGACATTGAGTCCTCAGGCAGACACAAGAGGCTACCTCAGCCAAGGGAAGGAGATTCTTACAATATGATCCCCTTCATCTCTAGGGAACGCAGAATGCCCAGAGGTACCTATGAGCTTCAACCTCACTAACTAACACACAGCTGGATTTTACCCTTCTCGAGCCCTGGAGAGTATCTGTGGCCTGGTGTGGTGGTCAATGCCCAGACTGCCAACTCAGAAGACTGCTGTGGGCATCACACACTCAAGGCCAGCCTAAACTAAACAGCAAGCTCCCATCTAGAAAGCAAAACATTTGTCTACGCATGAGTACAAATTTCAAAGAAGCACAAAGAATTGAGGCTGAAGTATTAGTTTGCCGAGTATCTCCTTGTGTCAAGCACTTTACATAGTGATTTCAGCAACATCTCCAACATACTCTAAAGTGGGCCTAAGTAATGGACCTGAGGCTCGAAACTGTGACAGTGACCTGCCCTGCCTTCCACAGGGAAGAACAATGATCCCCGCAACGAAGCCAGAACCAAGCCCTCGGCAAATCTGACTTCAAAGGCCACACTCGCTTTTCTGAAACTCTCCTCAGAAGTAGGAGAGAATTCTAAGAAGACCTAGATCAGTCACACAGATAAGAATCTCTTTTTTCACACCAGATGATGCAGAAGAACACCCCATCTATGATCCCCAGCTGCAGCCTCACCAACACCAACCCCAAATCTGGGCGTCTTCAAAACTGCAGAACCTTTTAGACAGCCTTAAGATGTATTGTCTGGTAGGTGGTCTTTTCCACTTCCAGGGTTTCTGTTGCATTTAGCCAACCTGGACTGACAAAATTTGGGAGGAAAAATTCCAGAAAGTTCCAAACAAAGTTTGAATCTGCTACATGGTCACCACCCTGCTCCATCTATAAGAATGAATGATGTGTGGGCATAAGCTGCCACAGTGCCCCACCTTCTCACAAGCCCTAGGTCCCCCTCCAGTGTCTGCCGTTCAACCACTGTTTACCTTCTGTGTACGACATGTCTACAATGTTTGTAACCCCAGCCTTGAATACGTCAACTCTATCAGACATTCACATGAAATCTACATACATTGCTATACATGATCTACAGCTGATTTAAAGAACACGGAAGTGTGTGCAGGTATGTGTAGATGCAGGGACTTGAGTATGTGTTCATTTTGGTATGTGTGTAGTGTATTAAAACAAATCCCCCAGATAGCAAGGGATGATTATAGGTATTTCCTGTGCTTAAAAGATATGTCAAAGCACTCACATTCTCCAGATTCAAAATAAGCTGACTGACTGAAGGGAGAGGTATGCAGATGCTATGATATATGCGTGGAGGTCAGAGGTCAACTTGTAAGAGTCACGTCCCCTCCCACCATGTGGGATCCAGGGATCAAACTCCAGTTGTCAGGCTTTATGGCAACTGCCTTTACCCATGACCCATCTCACCAACCCAACTCAACTATTTTCAGACAGGGTTTCTCTGTATGAGACTGCCCTTGAACTCGGACATCCACCTGTCTCTGCCTCCCCAGTGCTAGGATTAAAGGTGTGCACCACCTCGGCTTGGCCCAACTCAAAATATTTTAAAGCTACAAAAAGACAATATACCGGTAAACATACAGTGTGGACTCACAGACTTTAACCCCATCCTCTCACTTGGCACCGACACCTTACCTATCGTATCTAGCAGTAAAAACATGGCTACCATCATCTATCTGTGTCTCCAGGGTCAGCCATTCTCATCTGGACTTCGACGACTGCTCCTCCAGCCTTCACTCCCTGAGTGCTGGGATTATAGGCTTACTTGGTGCTGCGCACTGAAACCATGCCAGGCCAGCACACTCAACTGTAGCTCCGGCCCCGTTTTTGAATTTAATTTTCTAGGTATGAATGCTTGCCTGAATGCATGTGTGCCGGGTGTGTGCCTAGTTCCCGTGGGGGTCAGAAGAGGACAGTGGACTCGTTGGAACTTGAGTTAGGATGTGTGAGCTATCTATCATGTGGGTGCTGGGAACTGAACCTGGGTCCTCTGCATGAACAACAAGTGCTGTGAACCACTGAGCCATCTCTCCGGTCCCCTTTTCACCCCTCTCCTTCTCTTTACCTCCTCTGAGAGACAGGGTCTTACTATATAGACTAGACTGGGCTTGAACTCAACAGATATCTGCTTGCTTCTGCCTCCTGAGAGCTGGGATTAAAAGCATGTGCCACCAAGCCCCAGCCTGTAAGATAGTTTAAGAGCAAGAAATGCAATTGTCATAGTTTTCTTTTTTATACTTTCTACTGATGTCATCATGTGTACACACAGGAGGTCTGGTTCTTGTTTGAGACACTCTGCACCTTGTGCTGGCTACAAACTCAGGATCTCCTATCTCAGCTTCCCAGGAGCAGGTGACCCAGTCCAGTGTACTACTGTCAATGACCTTTAAACCAAGCGAATGTAGGTAGACTTTTTTTTTTCATTTGTTTTGGTTTTTTGGTTTTTTTTTTTTTTTTTGGAGTTGAGGACCGAACCCAGGGCCTTGCGCTTGCTAGGCAAGCGCTCTACCCCTGAGCTAAATCCCCAACCCCCTAGGTAGACTTTTTTAGTTGTTTTTGTTTGGGGGTTTTTGAGGCAGGTTCTCAAGTGTTGAAATTACTGGCGTACCCTGGTGAAAACACTCAGTTTACCTACTTGTTCTGAGTTGGGAGGTACAGGTAAATGACATTTTTACATGTAGTTTCTCTAAGGAATACAATGTAATTACTCTTTGCCCAACACCACCAAACAATATTGATGCAGGCAATGAGGGAGGAGTGAGTCTAATCTTACAAGGAAACTTAAATACTTATCCTTTTTTTTTTTTTTTCCTTTTTTTTTCTTTTTCCAGGGCTGAGGACCGAACCCAGGACCTTGCGCTTCCTAGGAAAGCGCTCTACCACTGAGCCAAATCCCCAACCCCTTAAATACTTATCCTTAAGGGGCACAAAATGGATGGGACAGTCCAAACTTGCAACTGATGCTTGGCCCAGTAAACCAGTGTACTTCAACTATAGCTATAACCACACTTTCTAGTTAGCTTGTGGATTGGTTTTAGCACAGTATGCACGACACACTTCTGTAATCCAGCACTGGAGAGGTGAAGGCAGGACCCCTGGTGAACAGCAAGTTCATGTTCAGTCTAAGTTTCATGAAATCCTCTCAAAACACAGAACTACAGATGGAAAAACAGGAGGAGGGAGAGGCAGCAAATGTCCAAAGAACAGCACCGAACAAAGAGGATACCGGTGACAAGGGTAACAGACATGACCACCTGTGGCTGGCTTCCTGATCAGGCCCCGAGAGTAGGGTGCCCGTCTCCTCCCATCCCAGAACCTGCTCACCAAGCCAGTTTGGATCCTAAGAGACCCAAAAGGTCAAAAAATACAACAAAGTTCCTTGGAGAACAGGGCAGTCACTGAGCCTTTCTTACCTTTTTTAATCAGCTGAAATCTGATAGAAAAAGTGTTCAGTCGGGGGAAGTTCCTGGGATAAAGATGGGCAGAGGAAGGGATGGAACTGAGGCTGGGGCCAGAGCATAGGTTAAGTCTGAACACAGGTACCGTGGGGCTGTAAAACTAACTGGCCAGGTGGCGTCCATCTTACCTAAAGGCTGCCTTTAACATTTAGAAGCATCTACCGAGGACAGCTGCACACATTTTCCTCATTCCCTCCTCACAAAAGGAAAACAAGGAAGGCCAAAACCAGGAAGGCAGGGAAATGAGAAATCAGAAAAGAGTTCATGAGTAGGCAGAGAAACAGGTGTGGATCAGAGACCCGGGACGAGAGTTCCAGAAGCCCTGGGTTACATCCCCAGCACCTTATAAAACAGGGTGTGGTTCTCGCCTGCAATCTCAGGACTGCAGAGGTAGGGGCAAGTTCAAGGTCATTTCCTTAGGCAGTGAGTTCAAGGCCCGTTCTGGATATAAGTCCATCTCAAAACCAAACAAAAACCAGAGATCGCTACTGAAATGAATGACCTGAGTTGGACCATGGGGCCCACATGGCGGAAGAAGAAAACAAACTGGAGTTACCCTCTGACCTCCGCATGTGCACCACAGCACACACACAAATAAATAAATACAATTAAATTAAAAAAAAAAAAAAGTAAGGAACAAGTCTGCAAATATGACAGGAATGTCAGAAAGTGACCACATCACAGATTCCCTGGGAAGAGCATACAGGGTTTGTTTCAGGGTCACCGACCACCCCCTCATCATTCTAGATTTGCCAGATTAACAGTCAGAGGAAAATGACCAAGACATCCACGAAGCACAGACCAGCAGATAACAATGTAGCTCCCTAAGTCCTGTTAGAACCCAGGTCTGTTGAAGGAGCCAGGGGTCATTTCATCATACAATGAAGGTGAAGCTCAAAGAGAGAGAAGTGACTTGCCCAAGGTTATAGAGGTACATGGAGAAGTACACCTTGGTCTCCAGAGCATCCGGCTCTGCTCTAGGCTGTTTCACAGCCCTCCCCTGGGCCACCCTCACCCAGACAGGTATGAAGAACCATTCCATTTCTGTAAGTCCAGAATAAAGGCCAAAGGGCATTTGAATGAAAGGGTCACCCTGAGAAATGACAGAAGAGAGATCCAAAGAGGAATTCAAGAAAATAAAACAGTTCAAAGAGTCAACTGTTTATAAGACAGTAAGAGTGGTAGAGACCGACAGAAATTGCCCACGGAGATATAACTTGTTTTTATTTTGTTTTTGGTTCTGGAGCTCAAATCCGGGGCCTATGTATGCATACTAAGAAATAACACTCCTACTGAGCTACACCCCCCAGCCCAAGACCACATAGTCTGAACAACAATATTTTCATCTTCCCACCATACCCAGGTAGAGACTTGCAAGAATGACCTACAAGCAACAGGGTTACTTGTTCCAAAAGACTTCTGGAGGAGAAGGGGTGCACCTCCTCAGGAGACCCCTACTTGGGGCAACACCAGAAATACCTACCAGAGATCTACCACCCACCAAGGACAAAGCTATAGGCTGACTGAGGCCCAATCTACATACTGAATCCCCACCTATTGGACTCCCCACTGGCTCACTGCCATGACAACTAAATGGATAAAAAAAAAAGGGCCCCCCAAGAGACCATCCCAGGGGTCCATCTGGCTGCCACTATTACCACCTTAGTTGCCAAAGCAACTCCGACCTTCTCACGGTACCCTCAGGGAAGGGAGCTTTTGAGTAACCCGCCCCAGGCACAAAGGGAGATCTTTGAGATCAAAGCAGTAAGGAAGACCTCCTAGATAGAGCCCAGCTACCGGGCATCCAACGCTTGGGGTGAGGGCGGAGGTCACAATTCCTTGGAATGCCTATATGATTGCCCAATCCTCTCTTCTTTCCCATCCTCCCAACCTTTCTAATTCCTCCTTCAGAATTGCTGCCTTTCTTATTAGTGTTAGGAGGACTCACACTACTAAGCCTCAGTGGCCCCCCTTCACGAAGTAACTAGGTCTGGGATTAGCAAAACAGGGTCAGAGGTGACCGGGAGTGGGGGAAAAGAAAACTGAGTCACAAAAGATACGGCCTTCCCATTTCCACCCCCAGAAAACGTCCGTCTTCTCAAAGATGGGCCTCTCCTGGTTCATCTCCATTCCCCCCCAGGTTCAATCCCCCCTCTCGGCTACCACAATTCTCCTTTTACCACCTACCACACCCCTTTCCCTGTTCCCACTTCCCTGTTCCTAAAACCCGCAACCCTGGGTTCTGGAACACGGGTTCTGGGCCTGTGGGGCTACTGGAGCCTGCACGCCCCACCTCGCTGCCATCTCTCCGATCTGTCCTGCCTTCTCCGCGAACCACCCGCACAGCATCCCCCGGTTTACCTCCGCCAAGTCTCCACCTCGGCGTTCCTCCCCTTTAGGCTCTGGTCCTGGCGACGCTCTGCCCCGTCAGCCCTCCTACCAAGACCCCCCCCCCCCCACCTCCCGAGCTCGCGACTCCCGGGCCCGCGTCCCTCCTCCGGGCGGCCCCACCCCCTGAGTCCCCAGCCTCGGGCCCGGTCGTGCCCGCAATAAGGGAACGCGACCGGGAAAATAACAAATGGAGGCGGCGGCGGGAGGGGGGACCGGGAGGGTGGGGGCGGGGAGCCGCGAGCCGGAACGGGGCGGCCCGGGCCGGCGGCGGCGGACCTTACCTGCGAGCGGCTCGGGACGGCTGGCTGGCAGCGAGTGCAGTCGAGCTCCGGCGCCTCCCGGGGACCGCGGCGACCACTCCCCGCCCCTCCTTGTTGCGCGGCTTCAGTCGCTGCCGCGGCGGCGGCGGCGACGGCCCCGGCCCCCCCGGAGGGCGGCCCCCATGCCCGGCTCCCCGCGCAGCCCCGATCGGCTTCTCGCGCTCCTCGCCCGCCCTCCCGCCCGGAACGCGCCGCCCGCCCCGCCGCGCCGCCCGCCTCCGCCCGCACTCGCGGCCCGGGCGAGGCCCGCGACCCCCGACCCTCCCGCCGCTCGTGCTGCGCGCCCCTAGCCCGCCCCGAGTCCTGCCACCCCAAAACACGTCCTGGCCCGAGGCCCCGGCCGGCGCGGGGCTGCGGGCGGACGGACGGGCTGGGCGGCGCGTCCGGCGACTCGCACAGGAAAGCGGACGGCGGAGGGAGGGCGCTCGGGAGAGGGGGATGGGAGCAGGGAGGAAGAGGGAGAAGGAGGGAGCGCGGAGGAACGGAGGAGAGAGAGGGGCCCGGAGGAGACGCGAGGGAGGGAGCGCGCGGCAGTCGGGGGGCGGAGGATCGGGGAAGGGGAGGCGCCGGGCGAGTTGGCCGAAGCCGGCCGGGGCGCGGAGAGAGAGGGCCTCGCGGCGCAGAGCGTGGGGAGCTCGCGGGCCCCGCGCGGGAGAGGGCTGGGTGGGAGGGGCTGTGGACTGCGAAGGCAGACCTGGGGAGGCTGGAGAAGTTTGGGGACAAGAGGAGCGGTGGCAGGGGTGAAGTAGGTGGACTTTGGGGGAATACTGAAGTAGAGATTTGGATAATGGGGCTGTATTGGAAAGATGGAGAGGAAGGGCAGGAGGCTGAGGCTGGAGGGGTTTAAGAGCTATTTCGGAGAGACTACGATGGAAGTTTGTGGACCTGGGCGGGAATGGATGAAGAAGACACCCTAAGAGAATGGCGTTTCTGGAAGAGATAAGAGTTTAAGGCGGCGTTTGGTGTTGAAAAGAATGCAAACCACAAGAATTTGGGAATGATGAAGGGAGGCTGGAGGGAAGTCCAGAGATACTTCTGTGGGAGAGAAGGAAGGCATGAGAGGTCTCAGAAGTGGGGGTGGGGGAGAGCGGCGGCGGGGGAGGTGGGTGGTGGGTGGGACATATGCCCGTTCTAGGGTTTGGGATGGGTTGATAAAACCTGAAGGTGGGGACTTCCAATCCAACTAAGAACTATTTCCTTTAGCAAATACAGTGGAGGAGAATGAATTAGGCCTGGAAGGAAACACAAGATAAATAGGGTCTGTGTGGGATCGTGGTGGGACAGTCAGTGATAGGAAAAGAGAAGAGCTAGAGACCGGGAACACTAGAGGAGTCCAGGAGGGTCCGGGCCCTAGTTTGGAAGAGGTAACTGAGGGGTGGCATCTCACATCTTGGCCCTTCCTTCCCTGGAGTGTCCTTTACCTTCGCAAGTCTGAAGTCATTACTTAGCATCTTTGGTCCTGGTCACAGGGTTCCCTATAACAATTGTTGGAATATGGAGGCAGTCCCCAGCATAGCCTACAGCATGCTCCTCCCAACTCCTCTCCAGTCAGCCTGCCTGCCATGCCCAGTCTACAGCCATGAAGTCAGCACCCCCAGCGCCCCACCAGTGCCTTCTTCTGGGTTCCTTGTCTGGCCCCACACCAGCAGCAACATCTCTCAGGACAAAGGACACTAGAGACAGGGTGATTTTTGGCAGCTGAAATTGGGAAGGCTAGAGAAAGGGAGGGAGGCAGGCTGGGAAACAGGAAGAACTGGAGCTGGAGTCTGGATTGGGAGCCCTTAGTACTTCACCAGATTTGGAGTTGGGCTACGGTACTTGTGGGGGCTAGCCTAGCTGTGAGACTGAGTGGGTAGAGTTGGGGGCACTGAATGGGCAGGCAGCCTTTGGGGAAGGGAGGAGATTTGCTAGCCTTGTAGCCACCGAGTAGGTCTTATCCCACCATTCCTTAGGCCAGATTCGGCCAAGCTCTTAAACTTACCCAAAAGCTCTACACAGATTCCAGAGCACTGGGGAAACCGAGCAAACAGGCTTGCTCCCTCTAGTTACGGGTGTCCCATCGCCCCGCTCTGAAGCCCCTTGCTTCTACAGGGACTCACTTTAACCCCATACCCGTTTGCTTGTCCCCTTCCAGGGCCTCCCAGAAACCAGGCCCCGGACCAGGTCCTCCCCTGTGTACCCTAGCATCTTTTCCTCCGTGCTCGTGTACACCCAGCTCCTTTCCTCCACCAGCTGAGTTTGCTCTGAGACTCCTCTCCCCTCCCCATTGCATTTCCCCTCTCTCCTTTCGTTTCCCACTGGGCCTGACCCAGGACCTTTCCAAATCCTTTCTAGACTGAGCTTCTACCCTTGTTTAACAGCTAAGGCAAGAGCCAAGATGGTAACCTATCTAAGCCTGAAAGAGAAATTTAGGCTTAGGTAAGGACAGAATGAAACTAGAGAAAGGAGCCACAACAGCTTCCAGTCCCTACCCAAGGCCAGGCTCATAGCTCTGCTGCTGGGAGCGTCATGTCTACACCCCACCCCCCTCCTTCACCCCAGCTCCCTCTCTGGCCCCAGCCCCCTACAATCCAGGTCTCCAGGCTGTGGCACAAAAGGAAAGTAGAGAGGGGCCTTGGAGGCCCAAGCAGAGTCAGCTGTAACCCAATCCAACCTAGTACGTGGGGGGGGTGGGAGTGCTGTCAGAGAGATACCTAGCTAGGATGGACGGAAGAAAAGACAAGGGTTAGGAATGGCGGCTGCGGCTACAATAGCCCTGGCCAAAGTCTAGGAGTTTCTGACAGAGCAGCTCCAGAGGAGTGAGCCCCAAGAGAGGCATAAAGGGGTGCTAGGAGAGAAGGGAAAGATGAGGTGTTTACATAGAAATTCAAAGACACGGGGAAGGAGAGGGGGACCAGAAGTTCTTTGAAAATAGCTGAAGGGTACAGGAAGATGGGGGGTGGGGGAGATGGTGGGCGTGGGGAGGGGGGATGTGGCTCCTGGCCATTCACCAGTGAAAGTTTCTGTTAGCCCTAAAAAGAGAAGGAAGTCTGAGGGAGCCTGGGACCAGAACTTGGGAGGATCAGTGCGAGGCGGGCAGAGGGTGCAACCCTGAAATTCTTCCCACCCCAAACTCACCTTGGCGTCTAGTA
The DNA here is from genome assembly GCF_011064425.1 of Rattus rattus. Classification (NCBI taxonomy): domain Eukaryota; kingdom Metazoa; phylum Chordata; class Mammalia; order Rodentia; family Muridae; genus Rattus; species Rattus rattus. The sequence goes on along the minus strand of NC_046159.1, from coordinate 23,124,881 downwards.
TGGTGTCCTGCAGAACTTTGGCTCCCTCTAGTGGCCAGAGCTATCCATGGGCAGATGCTGCCTGCAAGCGTGAACCCTAGGACCCTAAGCATAGTTAATGGAAGTGGGGATTATCCCCCAAGGTAGGCTGAGTGCTTCAACACCACCGGCTCAGTGTAGCTGGAAGGCTAGAGGGCCTCTAGTCACACACTGATATCCTCACAGAGTGGCTGTCGGGGGAGGCTGGTGAGTATTTCAGGTGTTGCATCCATTTTACTGAAGAATTCCCAGGCCCCTAATACTCCTAAAATTTCTACTTCTCTCCCTTTCCTCTTTAGTTTTGTATTCCAAAGAAGCTGGTGGCCATGATGTTCTCATTTCAAAGCCATCCAGAATTCTGTTGAGGACCGGTACAGGGATGCTAGTCTACCACTTTATCCCTTCTTCCCTCAAAGACTTTGGGAACCAGAAATGCCTTATTCTGCACTCCAGATACACTCAATCCCTGATGTTTGAGGGACTCCTGTATCACAGGTTAAGAGTCCTTAGTTCGGTCAGGTGTGGCAGTACACAATTTTAATCCCAGCACCCAGGAGGCAGAGGCAGGCTAATCACTATAGGTTTGGGGCCAGCGTGGTCTACAGGGTGAGCTCCAGGACAGCCAGGGCTTCACAGAGAAACCCTGTCTTTGGGGGAGGGGGGGACCATGGATTCCACATAGCCAGCAATGCTGCAAACTTGGTCATGAGTTCAGTGACTTGCCCTCCCCAGATCTGCTCTTTAGGTTCACCAATATCCAGTCCTTTCTCTTCCTCCTCTCATATGGAGCAAAGAGTAAAAGTCCTCAGACAAGGGGTGGTGTGCACTGTGATTCAGACTTTAATGGTGGTGGTCATTTCAAAGCCACAGAGACAGTGGCAACTGTGGGACATGGCACGGGGGAGTGAGGCAGCGCTCTGGTGCAGCCGGAGAAAAAGACTGAGGAACCTAGGGCTGGGGAGAGAGTTATAGGAGAAAAGTCCCCCGGGTACACAGCCCCATTCTGTAAAGTACCGAGCTTCAGTTAGTGCACCAAATGAAAAACCATTGCTAAGGCCCCTTTCTGTGACCTTTCCCATGCTAACAAAACCTCCCATCCTAGGTCATCTTGGAATGGAACCACATGAAAATACTGATGCTTTCAGACTGTAGAGTAATGGCAGACGACTGACAGGCTGAGAAATAAATAAGTGAATAAATAAATAAATAAACAAACAAACAAATGTGAACACACACTTCCAGCACTCCCCAAACACCAGCTCTGTGCATAGTTCAAGGCTTAACACACCATGGACGGTGGGGACGCACACGTGCCACGTGGCCCTACTTTAAACGCCCCAACACACCAATCCTGAAGCTCCTGTCAGCCGCTGGCGGTTCTTCTGTGGACCCGCTTCTTCTAGTCGTCATTTTTTTTTTTTTTTTAAGATTAGAGAGGATAGAAGGGAAAGTGGGCAGACTGGAATCCCCCCAAAAATGGGGCCCAGAGAGGAGGAAGAGTAGAGACAGCAAGGGGTTGTGGAAGCCAAGAACAGCCAGAGCAGGTGAGTCGAGGTGTTCTGGGTGACTTGGGGCTCCAGGTATCAAGGTAACTATGGCGGGTCGGGACAGCAAGAAAGAGGCTCCAGGAGAATGAGATGATGTTCCGGTGTTCAGGCAAGCAGGGGGTCACAGCACACTGGGATTCCGGAAGTTGTGTCCCGCGAAGCGAGCCTCCTCCCCCAGCTCCTCTTCAATCCTGACGATGAACCGGAAGTGGAGCAGTGGGGAGGGGGGAGGGAGGGGAGAAGAGATCTGCTTTTCTCTCTGGATCCCTCCAGGCTCCTCCCTTGAGGACTGCCCCAAGGTGAACATCCCCTGGTTTTCAGGTACGTTAGTGATCTGTCAGTCACACCACCCTTGAACCCACTAAGCAAAACCATTTTCTTGGCAGCCAGTACTATCCAGTTCCTGGATGCAAGAGATGGAATGGTGGCCTAATGGGGTGTTCAGCTCTGGGTCTCGGGTTCTTGTTCCTCAGGGACCCTCCTCACCTCATGAGCTGGTTGTACTTCGCCAGACGTTCAGATCTGCATGGGGCACCAGTCTTGATCTGAAACATTCCAGGAGATATGCCATTTAAAGATCTCCTTCACCTGATAGGACAACCCTGCTCCCCTTCACCCCCAACACAACACACACACACACACACTTTTTTTTTTTTTTTGAGACAATTTTATGAAAGTTGGCCTCAAATGGGACAGGTTAGCCCTGAACTCCTGATCCTCCTGCTTCTACTTCCCGAAGTGTTGGGGCTAAAGGTATGTGACCCCAAGTCCAGGTCTATTTTTTGTTTTTGTGGGACAGAATTTTACTATAGCCGTCCTAGAACTCGCTATGTAGACTAGGCTGGTCTTGAACTCATAGAAATCCTCCTACCTCTGTCTCCTGAGTGCTAGGACTAAAGGCATGCAGGTCATACCCTACCTCCCCCCCCCTTTTTTTAATGGAACCCAGGGTCTTGCGCATGCTGGGCAAGTACCTGCAACTGAGCTAGGCCTCCAGCCCTGAAACATCTGCATTTGTATCTATTAATTATTAATTAATTAATTATAAAAATTAATACTTTATTTCATGTCTGTATGCATGTCTGTGGGTCTGCTCCTGCCTGGTGTGCATTGGAAGGTCAGAGGACAACTGGTGGGAGTTGGTTCTCTCCTTCTAACCTGTGGGTCCCATGAATCAAACTGAAGCTAGCAGGTCAGGCTTAGCGCCAGGCACTTGAACCTCCTGGGCCATCTCACCAGCTCGGAACTTCTACTCTTTTTACTGTTCGTTTGTTAAGGAGTCCCTCAGTGTAGCCCTGACTGTCCTGAAACTCACTATATAAACCAAACTGGCCTTAAACTCACAGAGATCCACCTGCCTCTGCCTCCTGAGTGCTGGGATTAAAGGTGTGCACCACTACGCCTGGCCAGACTTCTACACTTGAAACTTCTCTGACTCGGATTTTTTTGGCAGGACAGAAACTACCTGGGCCCAGAACCCACTAACCCCACAAAGATCTCTCCTGATCCCACGGACTGGCTCTACTCACCTGACCTGTACACAGTCCCACTACGAGGTCTGCAATGAACGTGTCCTCCGTTTCTCCAGAGCGATGACTCACCATAACCCCCCAGCCATTCTCCTGGGCCAGCTTGCACCTGAGCAGACACCAGCACTGACCTGCCCTGAAGCACAGCTCCTCCCTCCCAGCCCCGGGCGTGATCTATGTCAGGAAGCACCTGGTGGAAGGTGACTTAGGGGCGTGAGGGCAGACCGTGAAGAATGAAGAGACTAAAAGTGAGAACAGTATGAAGGGTAGCCAGTGTTCACCAGAATTCCAGGGCAGAATCCAGCTAGGGGGGGCTCGAGAGAGGAGTCCTGAAGACACAAGGTGGAAGGAGGCCAGAAGCCACTCACGCTTGGACGGCTTCTGTGACTGAGCCGATCTGGTTGACCTTGAGCAGCAAACAGTTGCAGGCCTTCTCCTCCACTGCCCGCTCGATGCGCTTGGGGTTGGTCACCGTCAGGTCATCACCCACTATCTGGATGCCGACGTTGGCTGTGAACTTGGACCAAGCTGCCCAGTCATCCTGGTCGAATGGGTCTTCAATGGAGACCACTGCAGAGGGTATGGAGAGGGGGCTGGCTCTTCCCAGAGAAGCCTGCTATGATGGAGGCCAACTGCCTCCATGGAGCGGGATGGAGGCCCTTTGTAGCTGTGGAGACTCTGTACCTCAGTGATCACCCCACCCCCCACCCCCCCCACCCCCGCCCCAGGCAGCCGCTCCGACTCCATTCAGTATCTACCTTCATCAATCAAAGATACTAAAGCCTGGCACTTTTCTGTCACCTCCACTCATGTTCTTCCCATCCCCGACTCCTTCCAGTGCTTTCCCTAGGACTCAAGTAGCTCTCAGAGCCCAGGGTCTGAGACAGGCGGAGGAGCCCAGTCACAGTTGCATGCACAGTCTCAAAGGTCTGCATTGTAAGAACCTACTGCCTCCTCTCCCTGCTTCAGGGCGTCACCAGGCCCCAGACTCTGCACCCCATAAAGTTCACCTCTGCCTATCTCCGTTCTTTCCCTTTCCTATCTCCCAGAATCCCTCACTCTCACCAGGATAGTTCCGGACAAAGTCCTGGTAGAGTGCCCCAAGCTGGTCCCCAGTGATGCATCGGGAAGGGTCAGCGGGAGACTTGAAATCCAAGTCGTATTTGCCATCGCGGTAAAACTCAGAGGCAGCCACATCCATACCAATCACCATCTTTTCCGTGTAGCCAGCCTTGTCGATGGCTTCCTTCACCAGCTCCAAAGCTAAAGACAGATCGAGTGAGATTTTAAGTAGGAGAGATAGGTGTGAAGGAAGGAGGGCGAGAAAAGCCAGAGTGGAAGGAGGGGGACTGTTGGAGGGGGTGTGTGGATAGGGTCTGTGGAGAGAGGCTACCTAGGGAGACAAGAGTAGAATTCTGTTGCTAGTTACTAGTGTTGGTCCCCCTCCCCACACCCACTCAGCCACACAGCTTCTTGGTGCTGGGGATTGAACCTAAGGCCTCATTCATTTGAGGCAAGTTCTCTGCCACTGAGCCGAATTTCTACCCCCCCCCCCTTTTTTTTTCTCTCATTTTGAGAAAGGGTCTAAGTCGCTCAGGTTGGCCTTGAACCCACTGTACCTAAAGCATACCTTGAACTTTTTTTTTTTTTTTTTTTTTTTTTCTTTTTTTTTTCCGGGGCTGGGGACCGAACCCAGGTTGGCCTTAGGCAACCCTCTACCACTGTAAATCCCCAACCATACCTTGAACTTTCAATTCTCTTGCCTCAGCTTCTAAATGGTTGGGATGCTAGACTGCACCATCAGTCCTGGCTAGCAGAGAGAGTTTGTGTGTGTGTGTGTGTGTGTGTGTGTGTGTGTGTGTGTTCTTTCAAAAAATTGTTATGTGTATCAAGTGTTTTGCCCACGTGCATGTATGTGTATACTCCTCATGCGTGCTGGTGCACCCAGATGCCAGGAGAGAGTGTTAGAGCCCCGGGAACCATGTGGATGCTGTGAACCAAACCTGACTGAGTCCTCGGCAAAAGCAGAAACTGTCCTTAACCACCAGCTTTCTCTGGTATCACCTCGTGTTAGCATTTTACACATATTATCTCATTTAATCCTCGATGATACTTCTAGAACTCAGATCATTCCTTCCCCACCACCGCCACCGCCTTGTTTTGTTTTGACACTGGTTCTTACCATGTGACCCCAGCTACTATCCCTGAACTCTCTGTGTAGACCAGGCTGGCCTTGAACTCAAAGATGTACCTGCCTCTACCTGGGATTAAGGGTCTGCACCTCCACGCCCTGCTCAAATGCTTGGCTTTTAAAAAGACCACTTCTGTGTCTTTATTATTATCATTACTCCCTTTTCTCTTTGTTATTAATAATTAATAGCCCAAGCTCTAAGCTCATAGCAACCCTTCTGCTTCAGCCTCCCAAGTGCTGGGGATTCCAGAGTTCAAATAAATGCAAGTAATCTGATTCCAGAGTCTGCACAAATCTATGACTGTGTGTGCACTTACATGTAAGTGCGTGCCTGTGTATACATTTGGGTGTGGTGCGGTGGCCTCGAACAGGCTGAGCAGACTCTCTACCCCTGAGCCATACCCCTAGGTAGTACTTTCACTTCTTGTTTTTTTGTTTTTTTATGTTTTTGTTTGTTTGTTTTCGAGACAGGCTTTTGCTGTGTAGCCCTGGCTGTCCTGGACCTCGCTCTGTAGACCAGGCTGGCCTCAAACTCAGAGATCCATCTGCCTCTGCCTTCCAAGTGCTAGGATTAAAGGCAGGCACCGCTAGTATCTGGCCAGTCCCTTCCCTTTTAACCACTGCCTTTACAGTTCTTGTCTCCTGCAGCACAGGGAATGTAGGAATCCTGGACACCCCCCTGGAGCATAGAGTATGTCATCTAACTGAGACTGTGTCCTTAAAGGATGACATGGACCGTACCCAGACCACTTACCAATATTCTCAGCAGTCTGGTGAGGACCTATACAACAGGTTGGGCTCAGCAGGTCACAGACTGAGCTCTAGGGTCTATGTGGGAAATAGGAAGGCCCCGGGAGCCCACCCTAGGGGCTACTACCATTTGAGATTTTCAGAAGTTTAAAAACCTGCGTGTGCCAGCTTTCCTAACGGGAGACTCAGCTGGGGTAAGGGCTCCGGGCCTCACCTTCGCTGTTCTCCAGGATATTGGGGGCAAAGCCGCCTTCATCCCCCACATTAGTGGCATCCTTGCCGTACTTGTCCTTGATGACCCCCTTGAGTGTGTGGTACACCTCGGCCCCAAGTCGCATGGCATCCCGAAAGCTCTCGGCACCCACTGGGAGGATCATGAACTCCTGCATGGCCAACTTGTTCCCAGCATGAGAGCCACCGTTGATCACATTAAAGGCCTGGGGAGCCACAGATGGTCAGACGAGTCACAGCCTTTCCTCCTGCCCCCCGAGAATGCCAACCTGAGATCCCCAGCCGCCAGGCTCAGTTCTCACATCCCGTTCTTTCTCTTTAGCTGCCTGTTCGCCTTCCTCCCCTCATCCCTCACTTGGTTGCATTCTCCCTCCTCCCCTGGAAGGGGCTAGGCAAGGGCAGTGCTCACCGGCACGGGCAGGATGAGGTCGGAGTTCCCAGCCAGTTGAGCGATGTGGCGATAGAGGGGCAAGTCCTTCTCGGCTGCCCCAGCCTTGCACACGGCCAGGGACACACCCAGGATGGCATTGGCCCCAAACTTGGCTGAGAGATCACAGAGGAAGGCGCCGAGTAAAAATGTCCCCCTCTCTTGTAGCCCCTGCCCCCACCTATACTCCCCAGGAAAATCCAGTAAAGGAGGCTCCCCACCCTGCACCTCCCAACAGCAGTGGGGTTGGGGACAGAGATGACAAGTAAGGGAAGGCCTCACCTCATCCTAAGCATCCCCCAGACTACCCCATGCCAGCCCCTGTCATCCTGCTTTAGGAAGTTTTTCTTCCTGTCTAGTGTCACACACACACACACACACACACACACACACACACACACACACACACACTGCAGTGGCTTTGGGTGAGGGAGGAGGAGGTTCTCTGACAGTCCAAGTGTCCCCAGCATGGCTCCTCAGTTCTCTGTGCTTAGCTATTCCACCCGCCCTCCCTACTTACATTTGTTCTCAGTCCCATCCAACTCCAGCATCAGGTTGTCCAGCTTCTCCTGCTCCACCACAGAGAGGCCCTGTGGGCAGAGCCCCCATTACCCAGAGTCAAGATGGAGGCTGGAGCCTAAGACCGAGGGTCCATTCATACGTAGCCTTATGTCTGAGCAGGGCACTGCCAGATCCCTGCCCTACCAGCTTTTGGGATCTTGAATTTCTGCAGGGGCAGTAAGAAGTATTTTCCCAACCTTGCATTTGTAACCACAATTCCTAAAGAATGGGGGATGGGGAGGGGAGGGGTGTGTGTGTGTGGAGTTCGTTGTTTGTTTGTTTGTTTGTTTGTTTTTGCCTCCCCTCGTTCCTCTCTAGACCCAAGGTTTCTTGTAGGATTCTGGCCTAGCAGCCACCCCCAGGAAAGAGCGGGCCTCACTGAGCTGATGAGGGCCGGTGCGATGGTGCTGTTGATGTGGTCCACAGCCTTCAGGACACCTAGAGAAAGGGAAAAGGGCTGCTCAGGCCAGGAGAGGGGGTGGAGACTGAGGAAGGCAGGGCAAGGCATCTAGGGGACTGGGGCCTGCTGGGAGAGGAGAGTCATCACCTTTGCCTAAGTAACGCTGTTTGTCCCCATCCCTTAGCTCCAGGGCCTCATAGATGCCAGTGGAGGCCCCACTGGGGACTGCAGCCCGGAAAAGACCTGGAAAAACACATGCGATGAGGAAAGGGGAGGACACTCCGGGGCCAAGGCTTCTCTGAGCTCTCTAGCCTAGACTCCTGCCTGCCATATCCAGACTTCCTCCTACACGGATACCTGACACTGCACACAGATGCACACACTCTCACAGACGCCATGCCAGCTGCACAAGCCGGGCCACCTCATCCGCCCAACTGAGGCCTCATAGGCACAAGTGGGAGGCCAAGAAACAGAGCTATGCTAGACAGAGCATGCGTGCTCCTGTGCTCACACAGGCAGGACCTTTCTCACTCTGAACTAAAACATAGACCCACCTAGCCTGGATCAACGAGCCAAGGAGGATCAGACTCCACAAACCAGCCTTGGGAACCTGACCTAGCACCCCATGCCTGGATTTGAAGGAAGACCTCAACCCTTTCCAGACCTAGCATAGGGGAAGTAGGAGCTACGGACAGTCCACGCTCCGCCCATCACCTTTGGCAGTATGGAGATCCACCTCCACGGTGGGATTCCCACGGGAGTCCAAGATCTCTCGGGCCCAGATCTTCTGTATAGACATGATGGCTGGGATCTCCTTGGGTGGACAAGAGGGAAGGAGACAGATAAGAGGCTTAGAAGGGTGGAGCCTGAGGCCAGTGGGAGGGGCCAGTGGCTGGGAGGGCTGGGAAAGAGGTTACTGCAGTGGGTAGGGGGTGGGGAGGAGCAGGCTGCAATCAGGCACTGTAGAAGGGGTTCTCCCCTGCCCGTGGAGAGAGAAGGTCAATGCAGTGAGGAAGGGGAGGTCACTGCAGTAGGGGCGGGGTACATCTCATGACAAGATAGAAGAACACCGCAGTGAAGAGGGGAAGGGCAGGCAGCGATTTCTTTGCCCCTCAGCAGCTTCACCGACCAGTGGGGTTCCCCTAGACTTCCCCAGGCGGGATGGCTGCCAGATTAACATTTTTTTCCCTTGAATCTTGGAACAGAAAGAAGAGGGGTTGTCTGGGCAGGCGGAGCCCCAACTTGACAGCCCACACACACAAGGTTTAGAAAACACTCCAGGGTCGTCACCTCTCTCCCAAATACGAGTTCCTCATTTCAAGAGGAGTCTGGGGCCAGGTCTCCAGTCCCTAGGGGCTACAGTAGGAAATGATGAGGTAGACCCATCATCTTTTCTATCCCCAGACAAAATTCCCACTCCTCCTCTCCCTCCCTCAAGCACCGGAGAAAATGAAATGTCAGAGAGAGGGGAATAGGCGAGACCAAAGGACGAGTCTAGAGCAAGTCTGAAGCAGCCAAGGAAGGATGAGAGGGTATCTTCGCAAACGCAAAGCAAAAATGAACGTGCCAGGAAAACACGCGCCCCCTGCGGAGACATCGAACTTAAGAAACAAATCGGCCGGACCCTGGACGAATACCGGCATGGGGAGAGGGGCAGGCGAGGGTGGAACCGTGCAGTTAGAGAAGCGGGTGCAGGGGGAGAGAGAGAAAGAGAGAGAGAGCTGGTACCTAAACCAGGAGGAGGTGACAGCCAGAAAGCCGGGAGCTGTCCACGAAGGCCGGGGATGGAGGGTGCCAGGGAAGGCAGGTGACAGGTACGCAGCGACACACACACACACACACACACACACACACACACACACACACACACACACACACACACACACACACCCGGGGGCGCTAAGCCCAGGACAACGGGGAGTGGACGCGGCAAGGACAGAGTAAGGGGATGCGGCCCGATCCGGGCCTCACCTCGAGGACTGCAGACTCAGCCGGTGGCGGTGGCGGTGGTGACGGCGGCGGCGCAGAGAGAGCAGGAGCGGCGGCGGCTGCGGCTCCCAGCGCGGGCGGGGGGTGGGCAGGGGGCGGCGCCTATAGAGCCGAGCGAGCGCATGTGACCCGGGGGCCCCGATGAGTCAAGAGCTGCAGGCGGAGACGCACGTACGAGCGCGGGTGGTGGTGGGGAACCGAACGGGTGGGGGAAGGGCCCGGGCGATCCAGGACCAAGCTGGCAACCCCATAAGTACACGGATGCTCATAACCTTGTCCAGTCAACTCGAGGGAAGCAGGCGTCCCCTTATTCCAGTATAGTGGCAGGTACTAACCCAGACAGATGGAGAAGCCCACCACAGGGGATCACGAACTCGACACAGAATATAAAAACGCCTTTTTATTTGAAACCTGAACTGATCCATCACAGCCCACCTCCTCAGCTCCTCTCTCCAGACAACCCCTACTAGCATCTTAGTCGCCTCGGATCTGCTTGAGAGCTGTGCTTAGGAGTTTAGGTAGGCCCACAGAACAAGCCACGCAGAGATGACCACCACAGAACCTGAGCCTCGGGATGTAATGGATTTCCAGTCTGGGACAAAAAGGAACATCTCCCACTTCCTGTAACAGGGCTATGAATGCGGTGGTCCCCACTGGGGTATTATGAGTTCTTGAGGTCAGCATCTTTGGCCTCCTGGAAAAAGAGAAGACAAGTGAACCGTGTGCCCTACCGGAATGCCCACATCCCCAGGCCTCTCAGTCTCTCTGCCTCACTCTGCCCTCCTTTCGCCTCTCCACCCCGTGTCCTGTTATTTTTAGCTTCAGATTTTTAGTGCAGGATCTTTTCCCTGGCCCAGCTACATCCTCTGTATACCACCAGCCACCTCCTTCCCTTCGTGGGCTCCGGGCTCATCCCTTCCTCCCAGTCTCTACCAGCTGTGTCTGTAGAGACAGCGGTCCTCTGCCTCCCTCTCTAATTCTTCTCCCTTCTCTGGTCTCTTGTGTCTTTTCGTACCTCTTCCTGAGCCGCTCTCATCTTTCCTTCATATCTGAGATACCCGCAGCCTCTGACTCTGGCCTCTCCTCCCGCGTGCCCAGCCTTTGACCTCCGGGGGCTGCCTTCCTGCCATCACCTTTACTGTCCCTGCGGGCTAGAGGAGCCACTAAGTTGGCGGGAGGTACGGTTCCATGTCTTGGTCCGGATCGAGTTCTTGCTCCTGTTCCTCCTTCAGCCTCTGACGGATCTCCTCAGCCTCTGCCCGGTCCTCATCCTCATAGTACTCTTTGTCTAGGCGCTCTAGGTGTGCCATCTGCACCAGGGCCTCCTGGCGGTAGTCAGTCTCATCGGCACAGGGGTTGTCCAGCAGCACCAAGGCCCTCAGCTTGGGCAGGTCCCGCAGTTTGGCCAGCTCCCCCAGGTCACTGATCATGTTACTCCTGTACACGAGGTCGGGAGGGGTTAACGCAGGAAAATGGGCTCTGATTGTTAGCTACAGATCGGGCTTCCTTTGTGAGAATTACCTCCTGGAAGCAACTCTGGGCCCTGGAAGCAGTGATGGATGAGGACCGGACCTGGCATGATGCAATTCCCTCCTCCCTCCTCCACCCTTTAGAGTCCCTAAATGCCATGCAATGTGTTCTTTTAAAACTTTGGAGCAGCAAAAGCTAGGCCTCATCCTGTCTTATATTTGGAGAAGAGGGGCAAATGTCCCATACAGGAGCAGACATTTTCTGTGTCAGCCATACCACAATAGGGGGTTGGAAGGATTGGGCGAGCAGAGGAGGAGCTCAGAGCTAAGAGTGGGGTACTGTGGGGTGGGAGTGCTTCCTTCAGGAAGGAACCCAGAGCTAAGGATGGATTGGGCCCCCCAGCTTGAATTAAAAAGCTCAGTCTTGTAATGTTCTTCTTTCCAAAACTCTGTGGTTTCGAACATTTATGAATCCAGTGTTAAGTATTGCAGACTGATCTCCATAGGTGCCCTGGGCCTCAAGGATCACTCCTCACTCTGAGCTCTACTGGCGTTGTGTTGGGCTCAGTGATGGGGTACGGATTTCACATGCACACAGCCCTGGGTTTGATTGATAGAACCACAAAAAAAAATTGAAAGAATTGTCCGTCAGAAAAGAGGAGCTTAGAGAAAAATCCCTCTGACCCTGCATGTGCTCATCCGTCTCCTCCTTCCGTGTGCGTGTGTGTGTGTGTGTGTGTGTGCGTGTGTGTGTGTCTGTGTGTCTCTGTGTGTCTGTGTGTGTGTCTGTGTGTGTGTGTCTGTGTGTGTGTGTGTGTCTGTGTGTGTGTCTGTGTGTGTGTGTCTGTGTGTGTGTGTGTGTGTGTGTGTCTGTGTGTGTGTGTCTGTGTGTGTGTGTGTGTGTGTGTGTGTGTCTGTGTGTGTGTCTCCGTGTGTGTGTGTGCGTGTGTGTGTGTGTGTGTTGTGTGTGCATGTGTGTGTGTGTTGGCCAAGTGTGCATTCACAGACATGTGTGTGTCTCCGTGTGTGTGTGTGTGTGTGTCTGTGTGTGTGTGTGTGTCTGTGTGTGTCTGTGTGTGTCTGTGTGTCTGTGTGTGTGTGTGTTAGGAGGAGGGGTGTGACAGAGTCTGGCTCTGCAGTCCAGGCTAGCCTCAAACTCACAGAAATCCTCCTGCCTCGGGTTCCTGAGTGCTGGAATTATAGGTATGAGCCACACATCTGGTTTTTTTGTTGCTGTTAGTGCTGTTGACTGAGTCTCACTGTGTACCCCTGGCTGGCACAGAACTACGCACAGTATGGATCTGGCTTCTCCCTCACACTTGCATCAATTCTCCTGCCGCCGTTGACTTCCAAGCCCTAGGACTATAGGCATGTGCTATGGCATCTGGCCTTGAAGTTTTTCCTTCCTTCCTTCCTTCCTTCCTCCCAAGACAGACTTCTACTGTGCAGCCCTGGCTGTCCTGAAAATCACTCTGCAGACCAGGCTGGCCTCAAACTCAGAGATCTGCCTGCCTCTGCCTCCTGAGTTCTAGGATCCCAGGCACGTGCCGCCACCCCCCTCTGCTGGGCTACATCGTATGTTAAACTATCGTAGGTAAAGGCGGTCCTTCACAGGGATGCTCAGCTTAGAGAAAAGAGACAAGGAGTGAATGGAAAGGGTAACTGACATAGGAGAGGGAGAAAGGCATTCACATAGGATACAGCCAGGAAAAGAGTGCTGGAGTCAGACTGTGAGTCACTGAAAAACAGCCATAGTGGTGGGTAACCTCAGCTGTGCAGGAGGCTGAGTCCGAGAGACTGGGCCAGCCTGGGGAACATCGCAGTGAAGAAAGAAACCCCGTGGTGATGGACGGTGGCGGTGCCTTCATTCCCAGCACTGAGCGGGCAGAGGAGAGGCAGGTTGAGCTCCGTGATTTCGAAGCCAGCCTGGTCTACAAACCAGGACAGCTGGGCTACACAGGGGAAAAAAAATGGGAAAAACAATACAAAACAGAAAAGAAAGGAAAAAGAGGAAAATGGTTCACTTCTGATTCTTTTAGGTGTTTCTAAAACACAGAAAAGGCCCCACTAAAAACAGTATAGTCTTATTCATTATAGATTGAATTAATGCGAAGACCTTTGTGTTGCACGTCAAGGCAAATGCGGAAGAAAGGAAAGTAGAGGACAAGAGCAGAAGGACAAGGCCAGGACCCAGCTGCGGGTCCCTGGGAGAGGTGACGGACAGGTGGGAGGCGGGTCTTTACGAGGATGCGCACGCATACCTCAAGTTGAGGTACTGCAGAGACTTCATTTCCTTGGAGAAGCCGTCCAGAGTTTCAATCTGGTTGTCTCGCAGATGCAGAGTGGTCAGGTTGCTCAAGTTTTCCAGGCCTTCCACCTTCTTCAGCAGGTTTTGAGCCTACGTCCCAGCAGATGGTAACATTAACCCAGAGTGGGGAGCAGAGAGAGGGAGCAGGAAAAGGATGAAGCCAAGGAGAAATCTGAGTAGCGAGTAGCAAGCAGCATGGGTGTAGAGAAGGGGAGTGGGGACAGATGGTGCGATGTAGAGAAGGAAGAAGTGCAGACCTAGGTGTGGTGGCCCATCCTCCAAAATCCTAGTAGTATTCAGGAGACAGAAGCAGGAAAAGTGTCGTGGTGTAGAAGCAAACCTGAGCTACCTCAGGAAGTCTCCAGGTCTGCCTGGACTACTACCTTAGCTCAAATACCACCCCTCCCCCCCCCAAAAAAAAGACAAAGGGGTCATCGGGACAGCTCAGTGAGGAAGGTGTTGGCAGCCATGCCCAGCAACCTGAGTTCATTCCCCTGTACCCACACGGTGGAACGAGAGCCAATGCTTGTCGCTCATTCTCAGGCCGTGCTGTGCTTGCCCCGCACACAAAGTTAGAAGTAATTGTAAAGCAATTTTAACTAAAAAAAGAAAAAGAAGGGCTGGAGAGATGGCTCAGAGGTCCTGAGTTCAATTGCCAGCAGCAACATGGTGGCTCACAACCATCTGTAATGGGATCCACTGCCTTCTTTAAGTTTGCAGATATACAGGCGGGCAGAATGCTGTATACATAATAAATTAATAAAATTTTAAAAAAAGACAAAGAAGCCCAAAAGCTAGATTTCCCAGAACAACAACAACAACAATAAATCTGTCAGTAGAGATGTTTCTGGGCTAGAGAGGAAGTCTTGGAGGTAGCGCTCTCCTACAGCATGTATAAGACACTGGTTTCAAACCCCAATACAAAAGAAGCAAAACCAAGACAGACCCATCTATTCATCCCATCAAGGCTCTCTAATTCCAGAAGAGCTAATTAGACCTGCCCTTGTCCCAGGAGCCCACTCACTAACAGAGAAATGGCTGTAGAACGTTCCAGAAGTCAGCATGTCATCCAGGCTAAATGGACAGAACTTAGAGCCTGGCTGGTATGGTGGTGCCCAGTGTGACCCCAGCACTCACTTGGAGAATGGATCAGAAGGAAAGCCTGACCCTGTTAAGGAGTCAGGCCAGTGTAGGCTGTGCAGGGAGATCCCGTCTCAAAAATAAAAGTGAACTTGGGGCCAGAGCAATGGGTCAGCAGTTAAGAGCATCTACTGTTCTTTTAGAAGACCCAGGTTTCGTTCCCAGCACCCATGACAGCACACAACCTGCCTGTAACACCAGTTTCAGGGGATCTAACCTCACTCCGGATCTCTAGGGGCACCAGGCACATACATGGTGCTACACAAACACACATACATGTAGATAAAACACACACATAAAAATATTTTTTAAGGAAAATAATAAAAACAAGATCTGGTGGCACATACCTATCCTGGCACTTAGAAGACTGAGACAAGAGGACTGCTGTGAGTTCTAGGCCAGCCCGACCCATATAGGCCAGTCAGGGCTACATGGTATGACCCTTAACAACAAAAACAGAACATGGGCCATGGGCAAGGCTTGGTCAGTAAAATTCTTGTCATGCAAGCATGAGGACTCGTGTTTGTCCCCAGCACTCACATAAAAAGCCAATCTTGTGTTGGGGTGGGGTGGGGTACACAGTCTGTAATGCCTGCTATTGGGGTAGAGACACTCAGACCCCTGGAGCTAATTAATTAGGCCAGGTTAATTAATTAGTGAAGTTTCAGGTTCTCTGAGAGACCCTGTCTCAAAACATATGGTCAAAAGCCACTGAGGAAAATGCTTGAAGTTCTCCTTGGGCTTCCACACACAGCACAGTTGCACACCTGTATGCACACACTGTGTGTGTGCGCGCAGACATAAACACATAAAACAAAACTATTAGATGTTAGCTGGGCAGTTGCCTTGGCCATGGTGTCTCTTCACAGCAATAGAACAGCGACTAGGCAAATACATTCGGGGTCTTCAGTTTCTGCAGACATAAAAAGATCAGGCGAGCCAGGCAGTGGTGGTGCACGCCTTTGATTCCAGCACGTGGGAGGCAGTTGGATCTCTGAGTTCAAGACCAGCCTGGTCTACAGACAGAGTTCCAGGATAGCCAGAGCTAAACAGAGAAACTCTGTCTTAAAAAAAACCAACACACACACACACACACACACACACACACACACACACACACACACACATAAATGATATATACTAGAATTCTGGCACTTGGGAGGTGTGGAGGCAGAAGGATCAGGGTCATCCTCAGTTACACAGTGATTTCAGGTTAACCTGGGCTACATAAAACCATCTCAATAAATAAATGGATATTTATTTATTTATTTGCCCGTTCTCTGTACCTGAAAAGCACGTTTTGCAACAACCTATATCACACAGCATATATTGTAGCCCTGCCTTCCTCTCTCCCTCTTCCCTACTCGCTTCCCTCTGAGAGACAGGGTCTTATTCTGTAGCCCAGGCTGGCCTCTAGCTCTCAGCCGTCCTCCTTACCCAGCCTCCCAAGCGCTACCACTGTAAGCATGAGCCTGTACTTACTGTTTTAATTTTATGTTTCCACAGTATCAGACCCCGTGCGGGCCTTGTCACCACCACGGTGCTGAAGCTACTAGCTAAGCCTACCAGAAGCCAAGGCTGCTCCCTTCCCTGTGCCACCCGAGGGCCCATGAGCTACCAGGTAGAGATTCTTTAGCTTGGGAAGGTTGATTCCTATTGTGGTTTCCAGCTGGTTCCCTCGAAGCTCCAGGGTGTGCAGGTTAGTCAGTCTTTCGGGGTCCAGACCAGTCACCTGGTGGATGCGGTTCCCTGTCAGAAAAGAGGGAATCGAGATCGCAAAGCGCCATGGTGAAGGTTCAGCAGGAGACATGTTGCTTTCCCCTGACCCCGCATCTTCTCCCGCTCTGATGCGGGGTGGAAGGTGAGGGAGCTGTGAGGCAAGTAGACCTGGGTTTGCCCATCTATCCTTTGAGAATGAATTGTTAATGCCTGAGCAACACTCATGGCCGACGACGTCCTTCTTCCCTGCACACCTTTGGTCAGGTGGCGTTTCACCTAAACAACCAGGTTAAAATTGTCATTTGTGCTGGGCCTACAGTTCAGACCTGTAGGCCCAGCTACTTCTACCTAGGACCCTGAGGCAGCAGAATAACAAGGCTACGGCCTTCCTGGGCTACAACTGAGTGAGTTCAAGTGCAGCTTCAGAAACTTACAAGATGCCCCTCTCCCCAAAATTAAAAGTAAATTCTGGGGTTGAAGAGATGGATTTAATGGCTCAGAGCACTGCCTGCTCTCCCAGAGGTTCTGAGTTCCATCCCTAGCAATCACGTGGTGGCTCACATGGTGGTTGGAAATGCTTGGCCCATGGTGTCTCTTCACAGCAGCGAAACCTTAACTAAGACAGAAGTTGGTACCAGGGACGGGGGTGTTGCTCTGACAGGCCTGACCATGTTTTTGTTTGGAGAAATATGGACTTTGGGGCTGTCGGGTATTACCATGAAGAGACACGATGACCAAGGCAACTCTTTAATTGGGACTGGCTTACAGTTTTAGAGGTTCAGTCCATTACCATGTCTGAAAGGCAGACACGGTGCTGAAGGAGCTGAGAACTCTTGATCAGAAGGCGGCCAGGAGGAGACTCTGTATCAAACCAGCAGACTTAAGCATATATGTGAGACCTCAAAGTCCCACCTCCACAGTGACACACTTCCTCTAACAAGGCCACACCTCCTCCAACAATGCCACACCTCCTAATAATGTCATTTCCCATGGGCCAAGCATATTCAAACCACCACACCATCCATAATGGAATCCAATGCCATCCTCTGGTGTGCAGGCCTACATGCAGACAAAACACTCATGCAAAAAAATGCATAAACATGCTAACCTTTAAAAATCTTTTAAAAAATGAAATAAAAAGTCATAATAGGGCTGGGATATGGCTCGACAGAAGAGTGCTTGTTTAGCATGCACAAGATCCTAGATTCAGTCCCTTGTACCAGGAGAGAGAGAGAGAGAGAGAGAGAGAGAGAGAGAGAGAGAGAGAGAGAGAATTGGCACCCGTGCATTTTACAATCTTTCTCCAGTCTATTTTCTATAGAATTTACCTCCTTTTTGAGTTATGTTTTGTTTTTTAGACAGGGTCTCACCCTGCGAGCCAAGCTGACCCAGACCGCCTTTGAGCGTCATCAACCCTGCTCACACCTCCAGTGTGTAGGGTTCCAGTTGTGAGCCTTCATACCCGGCTTCTATCTACTTACTATGTTGTTATCTGTTCAGCGCCCTAAACAGAATGGACTCTACACGAGAATAGAGACTTCTGGCTTTGTTCAGCCAGCATCTCCAGCATAAAGAATCTTATGAGAGGCTGCAGAGATGACTCAGTGGTGAAGAGCCCTGGTTGCTTTTTCAGAAGACCCAGGTTCGGTTCCCAGCACCCACATCAGGCAGATTCCCCAGAAGCTGACATTTTCTTCTGGTCTACGAAGACACCTGCACGTGCCCATGTACATGTAATTAAAAGTAAATTTTTAAAAAGGAACGCAATTAATTATTTTTATTTATTTATTTATTTATTTATTTTGGTTCTTTTTTTCGGAGCTGGGGACCGAACCCAGGGCCTTGCGCTTCCTAGGCAAGCGCTCTACCACTGAGCTAAATCTCCAACCCCGAATGCAATTAATTTTAATAGGCCTCTGTTTTCAGCTAGCCCTGTATAAGTATATAGACAAGGCTTTACCGCTGCATCAAAGTCCCGGCCCAGCACGTGTCTTAACCAATGAATGCCTGTATACAGATGGCTGTGTGACTCGTAGCATATACTGCCTATTTCTGTCAGCTCCATGCAAGGAAGGGAAGTTCTGTGTGTGTCTCTTCCTGAGAACCCACCTTTGAGATCCAGGCTTCCCAGACGGGGATGGGTGATGCCTTCAGTGTCTGTGATCTGGTTGTAGGAGAAACTGGCGATCTGCAGGTAGGGCAGTTCATTCAGCCGGGCGCTCCGGAGCTGATTGCCGTCCGCCTTGAGCCACAGTAGGTGAGTGAGACCGTTGAGCGGTGACATGTCTGTGATATGGTTCTCAGAAATATCCACGTAGCGGAGGTGGATGTAGGAGCGCAGTAAGGAGATGTCTGTGAGGTCCCTAGGAGATTGGGGGGCCAGGAGAAGATCCACCATAAAGGATAAGAACATTTGGGGTGGGGATTTAGCTCAGTGGTAGAGCGCTTGCCTAGCAAGCGCAAGACCCTGGGTTCGGTCCCCAGCTCCGAAAGAAAAGAAAAAGAAAAAAAAAAGAACATTTGTGCTAGGCCTACTAGTTCAGACCTGCAGACCCAGCTACTACTACATAGGACCCTGAAGCAGCAGAATAACAAGGCTGTGGCCTTCCTGGGCTAAAACCCAGTGAGTTCAAATGCAGCAAGAACAGAGATGCTCGGACAGAGAGCAACGCAGAGATAGCTTGCACTGGGATGACGGAGAGGGAGGGGAAAGAAGAGGCAAGTGGGGTTTTTCTTCTTGCTTTTCAGTGCAGAGATCAAAACTAGTACCTTGCCTCCTAACCACTAAGCTACATCTCTGAGACTCCACTATGAAAGGACGCCAGTGCTTCCCACGGAAGCTTTTTTTTTTTTTTTCCGGAGCTGGGGACCGAACCCAGGGACTTGTGCTTGCTAGGCAAGCGCTCTACCACTGAGCTAAATCCCCAACCCCCCACGGAAGCTTTAATGTGTTGTCTTGGCGCTGGGGGGTGAACCCGGAGCTTTGTGTATTCAAGGCAAGCTCTCTACTGCTAAGTTACCCTCCCAGTCACCAAAGAGTCCCGGAAGTTCTGAAAAGCAAACCCCACCATTTCTTCCCATCAGCTTGGGACCAGAGAGAGAGAGCTCTAGCCAAAACACTCAGGAAAGAGAGAGGGAAGGCACGTGATGCTCCCGTCTCTCAGTCCTCACCTGTCCTTAACCTCCAGCTTAATATAAGCGTGAGCCAGTCCACTGCCAATCTTGCAGAGTAATGAAAGCCCTTCCTTCATCATGGCCTCCGTGAGGGGGGTGGGCAGCCACTGCAAGAGGTGGGTAATTCAGGCATCCCTTTGCAGTCCCCCTCTAGTCCTGAGCCCCGGGAGCCCTGGTCCCGGCTCTCACTTCCTCAGAGACTTCTTCCCCCTCCTTCCTGTAGTCGTCTTCCCAGTCGTCCATCTCATTGTCATCCTCTTCTTTTTCCACTTCATCATCCGGCTCTTGATCAAGGTCATCTTCCACATCATCTTCATCCGACATCTTTCTCTCCCCTGCGCTCCGGAGTCAGATGAAACTCAGTCCTGGTCCTAAGAAAGGAGGTCTTAGCTCCCACGCCCACTAACCCTCCAGTCCCTCACATCCATTTACGGGTACCCTACACATACAGCCTTGTCACCTCTGAACTCCCAACTGCATATCTTTCCTCATGTTGGAGAGCGTCTTTGGACTCCCAGTCTCTGCTTGGAGCCCCCTCCCCTCCCCCTCCCGGCTCCCTTCGGGACACTTTCCCACACTCCCAAACTGTTCCTGCCTTTCCTTGCCTCCAACTCTGCCCCAGCAGCCCAGCGTCCTCCTTCCTGAATTCCCTTTAATCCAGTTCTACATGTCCTCCTAAAATCTCCCCTACCAACTCCTTCTCCCCTTCTTTACCCACACCTCACTTCCAGGTTCCCTTCCACCCCCAACCCCTATTCTTCTAATGCGATCTCCCTGCTTAACACCACCATTTCCCTGACACGATAACGTCTTCAACCCTCCAACCCAATTCGCCTTCAGAAGTGGGAGCAGACCCTGACTCTGCTCCTCTAGAAGTAGTTATGAAGAAGATCTTTGTGCTGAGAGGCCAGGACTGTTTTTTTTGGAAGACGCAAAGGGGGAGCAGGAGTTATATACTGTTGTTATGGCAACGGGGGCGGGATGCTTAGCTTTGCAGCCAGCTTCCGTTGAGAGCCTGGAGCACCTCAACCGCAAAGCACAAACCCTAACGCCCCTATTTCCACCCTCAGCGGGTAGTGCAAGTGGTTGCCAGGTTACGAGGCCAAATTCCTAATCCCAGGAACCTGGAGGAGGCGAGAAGAGAGTGTCACGGACTTAATTGTCGGCGGACAAAAAACAATGGTCTAATAATAACAGCAGCGCTGAGAAGTGGGAGGGAGGCTGGGCTGGCCTTTAAGTCCTTAAAGCAACTAGATGTCAGGATGCAAAGGAATTGTAAACCATCCCTAAGAAGCAAAAGGGGGGTGGATGAGAGGAAAGACACTAAGAGAAGCAAGAAATACTACGTTATGGCATTTGTAGCTGGTCGGGTTTGGCTCATTATTTATTGGAAGGTCTTGGAAGGTGGACTGGTGGAGCAAACTGCTTTAAGACCCAGCTTGCGACCCCTGCGACCCCCTCTTGCAGGTGATGGAGAGATGGCTCAGCGATTAAGAGCACTGGCTGTTCTTCTAAAAGATCTAGCTCCATTCCCAGCACCCACATACCATCTGTAACTCCTGCTCTAGAGAGGTCTGACGCCCTCTTCTGACCTCTACTTGCACAGAACAGGCACCTGGTGCATGAATGTATGTATGCAGGCAAACGAGCATACACATAAAATAAATTATTAATAAAGTAATAAATCTAAAACAATAAAAGGTCTGACTTGGAGTCTTGGCAGTTCTGCAGTTTACTAGCAGCTATCTAGAATTCTGTAGAATAAACGTGACTTTGACAACTGGGCAGAGTCTGCTGAGTTACTCTGGGTCTTTGCTGTGACTGCTTTTGCTGTGAAGCAGTCTTTCTATGTAGGCCAGGCTGTCTCAAAGTCACTCCTTTCCCAGCCTCCTAAGTGCTGGGATTACAGGTGAGGGCTACCACACCCAGCTAGCACTATCTTGTGGAATCTAAGGAAAAGAGAACACTTAATACAGGAAGACATGGGACTAATTGTTACATGCTTTATATAAAATGCAAATCGGAGGCTAGAGAGATGGGTCAGTGGTTAAGGACCTCGTGCTCTTGCAGGGGACTCAGACTTGGTTTTTGGCACCCACAAAAGGTGACTCACCACCATCTATAACTCCATCTCTAGGGGATCCAATGTCTCTGGCCTTCACATACATACCCCGCCACACACACACTCGCACACAACCATACCATACACTTAGTTAAACTAGTCTTTTTAAAGGTTGCCACGTGGGGGCTGGAGAGATGGCTCAGTGGTTAAGAGCACTGTCTGCTCTTCCAGAGGTCCTGAGTTCAAATCCCAGCAACCATATGGTGGCTCATAACCATCTGTAATGAGACCTGATGCCCTCTTCTGGTGTGTCTGAAGACAGCTACAGTGTACTTATATAATATAATAATAAATAAATCTTTAAAAAAAATAAAATAAAGGTTGCCACGTGGTCTGATGGAATATGTGTGGGCTGAAAATCAGGAAGTGTTCCTTTGGATCAGTCTGGCTTGAAGAACATAATAGACAAATCTGTTCTATTGGTGTCGAGGAACGGGGGCTCTAGCAACAGCACTGGGTTTAAAGTATAAATACTGGGTTCCAAATGGCTCTATCACTCTATAGGTGTGTGTTCATCAGCCTAGATTATCTAAAGATATATTGCTGAATTATGCAGGGTAGCACACAGCCGTAAACGGCAGCTCTCTGTTGAAGCAGGAGAATGTTCCAGGCTAGCCTGGGCTACTTCAAAATGAAACAGCACTCACCTCAAAGAAACAGAGAATTTCCGAAAACAATATAAGTGGTTTCGCACTTGATTGACCCTTAAGTAAACAAATCCCTGCCCCTGCCCCTGCCCCAGGATTCTCAGTTCTGAGGTTATCGTGAGGAGAGAAATTAAAAATGATATTTTGAGACAGAATGTCATTGTGTAGACCAGGATGGCCTGGAATGAACTGTGTGACCCAAGCTGGCCTCAAATGCACAGCGACCTTGCCTCAGCCTTCCAAGTACTGGAATTAGAGGCAAAAAGAGTAAGTGTTAATGTACTCCAAATGCCAGAAGTGCTTTGCACGTGGAAGTGTGTTAAGTGACACAGTCCTGTAATCGCAGCACTTTGTTGCTGAGGCAGGAGGATTGAAGTTTTCGTGAGCAAGAAAACCCACCAATCCCTGAAATCCCACAAAACCCACCAATCCCTAAGCAGGAACATCTACCAATTCCTGAACAGGGAAAACCATCCATTTCTGAGCTCCCCAAGATCAGAACTTGAAATCCCACCAATCCTCAATCTGGAAATCTCTGCCCTGAAAGTCTCCACCCCCAAGAAACCCTATGTAAACCCTGCCTTTTGTTCAGTTCCCTGCTGCACTCCTGGAAGCAGAGGGTAGTCATCCCTGGATTTGTGCCTCCACTTCCTGGACCCTCCAATACATTTCTTTTGTGAGATTTGCTGGCTGGTGTGACTCTCTCAGCGGAAGGAGCCGAGAAGCAATGAAGATGGGAAGAGGGGGAGTGGGGCTGGGACTCCTGAGCTCCTGAGCTCAGCTGGGGATCCCCTCCGCTGAGAGCTGCACCTCCCTCTGTTGAGGAGACAAACTCTCAGAGCCCTGTGGTTCCTGGGCCTCCACGTCCTAGGACCCTCTTCCCTCCATGCAGGGACACTGCTGCCACCTGCACCAGTCTAACAATTCCTTTAATCCATTAGAAATTCAGGGACCACAGGTCAGCCGGGATCCATGGCTTCAGCAGAGGAAGAAATCGCAGGCTCTCTCATGAAATATCAACAACGCGACTGCTCAAATTAAACCGGAACTGAACAAAGGGAACCTAGTTGGCGTGCCAAGGTGGATGGAAAACATCTCACACGTCCCAGCCCTGGATGAAGACCTGAGTGAGAATTAGTCTTTCCCAGGACGAGTCTTCTAAAAGGTTATCCAACGGGCTGGAGAGATGGCTCAGCGGTTAAGAGCACTGACTGCTCTTCCAGAGGTCCTGAGTTCAATTCCCAGCAACCACATGGTGGTTCACAACCATATGTAATGGGATCTGATGCCCTCTTCTGGTGTGTCTGAAGACAGCTACAGTGTACTTATATATAATAAATGAATAAGTCTTTAAAAAAAAAAAAGTTATCCAACACTGAGTGGTCCGTCCAAGAAAACGCAAGTACAAGTCACACTAAGCAGACCCAGAAGGTGGCATTTACACACTTATTTGCATATACATTCATATATATGTGTTTATGTAACAATAGCAATTAGAGAAAGGGGGCATAGGAGAAGTGAAAAAATAGAAATTATGTTATTATATTTTAATTAAATAAAAAATTAATTTACAAAAGTGTTTAAGGGCTAGCCAGTATGAAGTCGGGTTTTCTTTTTTATTGAAAGAAATTTGAAGAAAGGGAGTGGCTGGAGAGATAGCTTAGCAGTTAAGAGCACTGCTCTGTTCTTCTACAGCGTCAGTTCTCAACCTGTGGGTCGCGGCCCCCACACAGGTCGCACATCATATCCTGCACAGAAGGCATTTACATTGTGATGCATAACAGTAGCAAAATTAGCTAAAACGTTGCAAAAAAATTAATTCTATGGTTGAAAGTCACCACGACATGAGGAGTTGTATTAAAAGGCCACAGCATTAGGAAGGTTAAGAACCAATGTTCAGAGAACACAGCCTCGATTGCCCGCACCCACATGCCAACTCACAACTGCCAGTCCAGTTCCAATGCGTTCAAAGCCCTCCTCTTGCCTTCTTCAGTACCAAGGGCATACGAGGTACACAAACATGTGCAGGTAAATCATTCATACACATAAAAATCCAAAAGATATAACTTTGGTCTGGAAAGATGGCTCAGTGGAATGGGTAAAGTGCTCGTAGGGCATAAATGAGGAGCTAAGCTCAGATCCCTAACACCCACATTAAAACCTATAAGTCTAGGTGTGGCGTCCACCCGCAATCCCAGTACTGTGGAGTGGAGACAGGGGAGCTCACTGGCTGCCCAGTGTATCCAACTCATGAGTTCTCAGTTTAGCCAGAGACCCTGCCTGAAAAAAGTAAGGTGGAGAACAACAGAGACAGACTCCTGAAACCAACCTCTGGTCTCTTATGATCACGTGTGCATCCTCTCTCTCTGTCTCTCTGTCTCTCTGTCTCTGTCTCTCTCTCTCTGTCTCTGTCTCTCTCTGTCTCTCTCTCTCTGTCTCTCTCTCTCTCTCTCTCTCTCTCTCTCACACACACACACACACACACACACACACACACAAAGGAAAGAAGCATTTGAAAAGAAAGTTAAGCTCACCTAAGGGCCCCACCTATCTTCCCCAAGGGCGGGTTTCATGATCTTTATCATAATCATATATAAAACATTGGTGATGGCGGGGAGGCGGGAAGGGGTGGGTGGGATAACATCCTCATAGAAGCAGGAGGAGGGGGGATGGGATAGGAGGTTTATGGATGGGAAACAGGGAAAGGGGATAACATCTGAAATGTAAATAAAAAATATCCAATAAAAAAAAGAAAGAAAAAAGTTGGCGGTTTGAAGCTATTTTCTGCAAAGGGTCAACAAGGAAGCGGAACAGGTGGCTCCTGGGGACACCTGAGGGCACTGCGGTAGATAAGATTTCCCAGGGATCTCTACTGCAAACCAAGCTGATACGCTAGTCTCAGACTACCAGAAATTGTTACCTTTGTATCAGCAAAATCTCCACGGAGAACATTGTCAACTGTGTTGAACGGGAGTAAGGATAGTTCTCTGCTGGTGAGAGACCAGTCAGATTCTGGGGAGGGGAACTCCTTTCGCTCCTCTTCATAGCTCCATAATTTCCCCATGTCCCTTACCTTACTTAGACTGGGCTGCATGGCAAGACCCTATCTCAAAACAATAAAGAGATTAATTCACTGGAGAAGGGAGACGTGTGGTAGAACGCAATCAGTGGGGAAAGGTATGGTTTTATCTGAGGAGAAATAGGTAGACATGCTAGACCCATCCTTTTGTTAGAATCTTGCTCTGGGCCAGGCTGTGAGAGCTAAGTCTCCAGGGAGAGTCTAGTATAGCCTCTGCGTTCAAGGAGTTTAAAGGGTTGGGGTTAAGTGCACAGGCAATCCAGTACAATGGAACAGGTAGCATCGTAACTGACCAGACTATGTGGCTTTTACTGAGCTTTCCTTATGTTGCTGCTGTTTGTTTCTGTTCTTCATGCTAGCGATGGAACCCAGGGCCCTAAGCTTGCTAAGCAAACTGGCTACCACTGAACCACACCCTAAGCCCAGGGAGGTAATTTTACGGTATTGGGGTAAACACAATATCATATATTTAGGGCAGATTCCAGACTGAGCAGGTACCTGTACCACAGGCCTGAAGAAAGAGCTCAATGCCGGCTCAGGGAAAGCAGGTGGTTCTCCTGGCTGGAACAGTAGGTGTCCTGCGGGGGTGTGTGCAATGGGAGGGAAAACAGAGCTAGATCACAGTGAGGGACTTGGACGTT
>NC_046159.1:23003939-23093939 GCF_011064425.1 Rattus rattus | reverse complement strand
ATGTACCTGTCAATACGTCATTGATCCACAGAAGACCCTCTAATTTTGACCAGCCACAGAGTTTTTGGTCTTAAACAACAAAAACTGTGAGTATGTGTTTTCCCCCTTCTTTTTGTTACTAGTTTTTAATGTGGACAGGTGTTTTGGCTGCATGTATATCTGTGCGTCGCATGCATACAGAACAGCCAGAGACCAGAATTCCCTGAACCTAGACTTACAGACAGCTGTGATCCTCCTGATGTGGGTGCTGGGAATTGAATCTGTTCCTCTGGAAGAGCAGCCACTATTTCTAACAGCTGAACCATCTTTCCAGTCCTGTATTTGTCACTTTAAAAAAAAAAGATTTATTCTTTTTCATTTTTTATTGGATTTTTTTTTGATGTGGACCTCAGATATTGGATATTTTTAAATTTTCATTTATGTTATCCTGTCCTTAAAGCCCCGGGGCTGGAGAGACGGCTCAGTGGTTAAGAACCCACCGCTCGCTCTCTCCTCCAGCCGAGCAAGATGCTCAAAGGAAAGAAGGCCAAGGGGAAGAAGGTGGCCCCGGCCCCTGCCGTGGTCAAGAAACAAGAGGCCAAAAAGGTGATCAATCCTTTGTTTGAGAAAAGGCCTAAGGACTTCGACACTGGGCAGGACATCCAGCCCAAAAGAGATCTCACGCGCTTCATCAAATGGCCCTGCTACATCAGGCTGCAGCAGCAAAGAGCCATCCTCTATAAGCGACTCAAAGTACCTCCTGCCATTAACCAGTTCACCCAGGTCCTGGACAGGCAAACAGCGACTCAGCTGCTTAAGCGGCCCACAAGTAGAAGCCAGAGACAAAGCAGGAGAAGAAGCAGAGGCTGCTGGCCCGAGCTGAGAAGAAAGCTGCTGGCAAAGGGGACGTCACAACTAAGAGACCACTGTCCTCCGAGCAGGGGTCAATACAGTCACCACCTCGGTGGAGAACAAGAAGGCTCAGCTGGTGGTGACTGCCCATGATGTAGACCCCATTGAGCTGGTGGTTTTCCTGCCTGCCCTTTGTCAAAAGATGGGGTTGCCCCACTGCATCATCAAGGGAAAGGCCAGGCTGGTGCGCCTGGTCCACAGGAAGACATGCACCACTGTTGCCTTCACAGAGGTTAACTCAGAAGACAAGGGTGCTCTGGCTAAGCTAGTGGGAGCTATTAGGACCAATCATAATGACAGATATGATGAGATCTGCCGCCACTGAGGAGGCAACGTCCTGGGTCCTAAGTCTGTGGCTCGCATTGCCAAGCTGGAAAAGGCAAAGGCTAAAGAACTCGCCACTAAGCTGGGTTAAATGTACACTTAAGCTTTCTGTACATAAATATAATTACAAAATTAAAAAAAAAAAAAAAAAGAGCGCTGACTGCTCTTCCAGAGGTCCTGAGCTCAATTCCCAGCAACCACATGGTGGCTCACAACTATCTGTAATGGGATCTGATTCCCTCTTCTGGTGTGTCTGAAGACAGTGACAGAGTACTCATATACATTAAATAAATTTATATTAAAAAAAAAAAAAGCCCCGGGGTTGGGGATTTAGCTCAGCGGTAGAGCACTTGCCTAGCAAGCGCAAGGCCCTGGTTTCAGTCCCCAGCTCGAAAAAAAAAAAAAAAAAAAAGCCCCATCCCATCTCCCCTCCCCTTCTCCTATGTGAGTGTTCCCTCACCCAACCACCCACTCCTTCCCACCTCCCTGCCCTGACATTCTCCCACTCTGAGGGGTCCAACCTTGGCAGGACCAAGGGCGTCTCCTCCCATTGGTGCCCAACAAGGCCATCCTCTGCTACATATGCAGCTGGAGCCATGGGTCAGTCCATGTGTAGTCTTTGGGTAGTGGTTTAGTTCCTGGGAGCTCTGGTTGGTTGTCATTGTTGTTCTTATGGGGTTGCTAACCCCTTCAGCTCCTTCAATCCTTTCTCTAACTCCTCCAATGGGGACCCTGTTCTCAGTTCAATGGTTGGCTGCAAGCATTCCCCTCTGTATTTGTGAGGCTCTGGCAGAGCCTCTCAGGAGACAGCTATATCAGACTCCTGTCAACATGCACTTACTGACATCAGCAATATTGTCTGGGTTTAGTGGCTGTACATATATAGGCTGGATCCCCAGGTAGGGCAGGCTCTGGATGGCCTTTCCTTCAGTCTCTACTCCAAACTTTGTCTCCATATCTCCTCCTGTGAATATTTTTGTTCCCTCTATGAAAAAAAAATGAAGCATCCACACTTTGGTCATCCTTCTTCTTGAGCTTCATGTGGTCTGTGGATTGTACCTTGGGTAATTTGAGCTTTGGGGTTAATATTCACTTATCAGTGAGTGAATACCATGTGTGTTTTTGGGGGGTTTTGTGTGTGTGTGTGTGTGTGTGTGTGTGTGATTGGGTTACCTCACTCAGGATGATATTTTCTAGTTCCATCCATTTGTCTATGATTTCATTGTTTTTGATAGCTGAGTAGTACTCCATTGTGTAGATGTACCACATTTCTGTATCCATTCCTCTGTTGAAGGGCATCTGGATTCTTTACAGCTTCTGGCTATTGTAAATGAGGCTGAACATAGTGGAGCACGTGTCTTTTTTTTTTTTTTCTTTTTCTTTTTTCTGGTTCTTTTTTTCAGAGCTGGGGATCGAACCCAGGGCCTTGCGCTTCCTAGGCAAGCGCTCTATCACTGAGCTAAATCCCCAACCCCGAGCATGTGTCTTTTTATGATATGTATATGAGTACACTGTCACTGTCTTCACACACACCAGTAGAGGGCGTCAGATCCCATTACAAATGGTTGTGAGCCACCATGTGGTTGCTGGGGTTTGAACTCAGGACCTCTAGGGAGCAGTCAGTGCTCTTTTTTTTTTTTTTTTTTTTATTCATTTATTATATGTAAGTACACTGTAGCTGTGTTCAGATACACCAGAAGAGGGCATCGGATCTCTTTACAGATGGTTGTGAGCCACCATGTGGTTGCTGGGAATTGAACTCGGGATCTCTGTAAGAGTAGTCGGGTGCTCTTAACCACTGAGCCATCTTTCCAGCCCCCTTTTATTACACCTCAAATGCCATATTCTTCAGGTCTTGACGTATTTTGAGGACCACCTATCTATCTAAAATACAGATAAACAAGCTAACATTGCTCATTTCTAATTTATATAGATAGCACTTTGC
Organism: Rattus rattus; assembly: GCF_011064425.1. Taxonomy (NCBI): domain Eukaryota; kingdom Metazoa; phylum Chordata; class Mammalia; order Rodentia; family Muridae; genus Rattus; species Rattus rattus. Next base: position 23,090,779 of record NC_046159.1, on the reverse strand, counting down.
TTGCATATATGCCTACATGCCAGCAGAGGGCATCAGATCACAGTATAGATAGATGGTAGCACCATATGAGTGCTGGAATTGAACTCAGGACCTCTGGAAGAACAGCCAGTGCTCTTAAAATCTGAGCCATCTCTCCAGCCCCACATTGCTTGTTTCTAGCTACTTACTATCCCCTTAACTTTGAAAACATCTACAGGAGGCTAACTAAAGCTTATTTCTGCAGTTAACTAAACTTATACCTGGCATGGTTATAAATTTGGTAATTTGTCTGCTTGACTACTAACTTGTATTTCTCCATTATCCTAAAGAGTTTACAATAGTATTGGACTAGAACTGTACATTATATTTGTAAATGAATTACATAAGTACAGGACCTTAAACAAGATTTGAAGCACATACACAATATGCTGTAACAAAAATAATCTTACATTTCTATTCATATACAAAAATCCATACCAATTTGAGACTTGTTGCATTCTATTCTAAAAATAGGTACAATCATTCACTCTCCCCTCCCCTTTCATCCCATTATCCTCCCTTTTGTCCTTTTATCCCTTTCCTGCTTCTCCCCCAACATGAGATAGAAGAGAAAGAAGCAGCAGATGCCGTGCAGGAGCAGCCATGGACAAGAGAGCTTCCTGGAAATGGCCCACTATTTTGTCAGCTGTGATGGGTGTACAGAGTCTCAGGGGCTTCATCCCAGGATTGCTTCTGAAGTCCTATTGATGTGCCTTCTATGTTTGTCATTGCTATATTCCTTATATATCTAGCATGCTGTGATAGGGCATGGGGAGGCCCTCTCTGCCTACATCCTGGTGTAATTACTTCCTGGGTGATAGGCCACTCTGTTGCATAAGTTTTCTGCAGATCAACAAGATGAACTCTTTTTTTTCTTCTTCTTCTTTTTTCTTTTTTTTGGAGCTGGGAACCGAACCCAGGGCCTTGCACTTGCTAGGCAAGCGCTCTACCACTGAGCTAAATCCCCAACCCCAACAAGATGAACTCTTTTTTTTTTTTTTTTTTTTTTTTTTTTTTTTTGGAGCTGGGGACCAACCCAGGGCCTTGAGCTTCCCTAGGCAAGCGCTCTACCACTGAGCCAAATCCCCAACCCCACAAGATGAACTCTTAAGAGATAATGCTGTTTAGATGAATTAGTGATTTTATGGAATTCTTGATTCGATTTAAGGAGTTTTAGGATGTTACTTTGATTTAAATAATTTTGGAAAGTTAGGGTATTGATAGTTTAAAGTTAGCTTAAAGTCAGAATCAAGAACAGAGTGTGCTCCTTCCTCACAGAGTGGCAAGGGCTGCATAGGTTTGGGAAGGAGTACAGTGAGCTTTCATTCATTACAAGAGTTTGATTGTGCAAGCAATAAAAAAAGGCTTGGGACAAGTTAATGATCAAAGAAAACATTCATTCTATGTTGGACCTGAGTTCCAGAACAACACATGGGATCTGAACTCTAGTCCTCATGATTATGAAACAAGCTCTCTTAATTGTGGAACAATCTCTCAGCCACTCCCACAAAACGAGCCCTGCTAGCCTCTGCCCTTCCTCACACACACCCTATTTATTTTTTTGAGACAATGTTTCTCTGTGTAGCCCTGGTCATGCTAGAACTTTTTCTGACCAGCCCGGCCTCCAACGCTAAGATTTACCCACCTCTGGCACTCAAGTGCTGGGATTAAAGGCCTGTATTACTCCCCTGCAAGTAATGTATGGTGTCTTTGTTTCGATTCTTCCTTAAATTACTCTGATATTCCATCATCTCCCTACAAACATTTTTAGTGGTTTTAGGCAGGTATGTGCTAAGGGTGTGTCTGTATTCCAGCCTGAAGGATTAAAGGTGTGTGCTGAGGGCTAAGCCACACCCTAACTAGAAACTTCAAATATCCTGACACTACACTTTTTTCTTTTTGAGGAGTGTTTTGTAACAGTTTCTTATGAGATTGAAACATTTCATTTAGCAAGGAAACTCATTGGGCAAGAATGTAAACAACTCTAAATAGCTTCAGGAAGTCCCTAAAACTGACCAGATTCACTAGGCCTGCTAGAGTAAACTGTAAAAGCTAAGTGTTACTTTCAGATGACAGTAAAGATAAAGGTGAGGTAAAAAGAAGATTCTGAGGGGTTAGGGTTTAGCTCAGTGGTTAGAGCGCTTCCCTGGGAAGCGAAAGGCCCTGGGTTCGACCCCAAGCCCCAAAAAAAAAAAACCAAAAAAAAAAAAAAAAAAAGATTCTGAGACAGAGGGCCGCCTGAAGAGTTTTAGACCAACTAAGGTACCTGGAAAGAACACTTACCAACAGAATGAACGGTCGGCAGGCTGTCCAGTGTGCTCAGGTTTCCCAGCTTTTGTGAGCTGTCATCCATACTGGGGTAGACTTTGGTGATATAGTTGTCTTTGAGTCATTTCTCTTCCTGTAAGTATCCCCTCACCCATACTCCTCTTAAATAACTACAATAAAACTCATTGGTTCACTAAATTGAACTTTGATGGTATTTATACTTTGGTCTGTTGTGGGTTCCCTAACTGGGGTGAGTAGATACGTGTGTTGCGTCTTCCCAGGAAAAGTCTGTCACATGACAACTAGAGACTGAATTTGAGCCTTGAACATACTAGGCGAGTATGCTCTACCAGTGAGCTACATGTGTGTGAGCTCTGTCTGTCTCTCTGTCTCTCCCTTCCCAGGGTTTCACTGTATAGTCTTGGCTGTCCTGGAATTTGCTATATTGTCCAGGCTAGTCTCAAATGCACAGATATCTACTTTCCTCTGTCTCCTGAGTCCTAGAATTAAATGTGAATACCACAACACTTCTCTTTGCTCTTGTTTTGAGACAGGGTCTCACTAGATTGCCAGCTGTAGGCCAGACTTACCTTCTATTCTTCTGGGAGACAAATCTGCACCACAGTGGGCTTTTTAATGTGGTTAAAATATTGTTTACTTTTTCAAACGTGTATGAGTTGGGGCAGGAGAAATGACTCAGAGGTTAAGAGCACTGTCACACTGCCTGCTCTTCCAGAGGTTCTGAGTTCAATTCCCAGCCATCACATGGTGGTTCATAACCATCCACAATGAGATCTGGTGCCCTCTGCTGGCCTGCAAGCATACATGCAGGCAGGATGCTGTATAGACAATAAATATGAAAAAAGTAAAAACAAAAGCAAAACCCACTATGAGTGTTTTGCCTGCATTTATGTCTGTGTACTATACATGTGCCTAGTGCCCCTTGAGGCCAGAGGAAGGCATTAGATTCCCTGGGACTGGTGTTACAGATGGCTCTGAGCTGCCATATGGAAGCTGGGAACCAAACCCTGATTCTCTGGAAGAGCAGCCAGTGCTCTTAGCCACTGAGCCATCTTTACAACATGCTTTTAAAGAGTAATCCTTGAAAAAGCCTCCCTTCCATTTGGATTTGCTCTTACTAACAAAATGCTTTCTGTCTTTTTGGAGAATCACTGACGGATGTTCACGACAGTCACGACGCAACAGCATGCCTGGAAAATACCCTCGCCCCACCAGGATTCATCAGAAGGAAACAGGCTGCAAAGACTGCCAAGGACAGAAGAAAAAAAATGAGGCTTTCGGTCAATTACTGTGTCGAGACCGAGACCTCAGGCTGTATTGGATCTTGGTCTCCTTGCCTCTGACTCTCCAGTGCAAAGTTATTACAAAGTATTTTATTAGGTAAATTAAGATTTTTGGTGACTAATCTTGGTGGAGGTGGCGGAGCTTAAGAGGGCGTGGCTATTGTAACGGCTGTGTTCCTTTATCCTTCAGAATTTGGGTGGTTGTTGATCTAATGAGTTTTCTTACAATTACTTCATAGGAGTAAGCATGAGAAATTATTTAAAGGGGCATTTGCAGTTTACCAGTGTCTACATGACAGAAGAAACCTTTGTCCTTCCCCAGCATTAACTGACTATAAATTCTCAAGGAAGGTGGCGTCTCTGGACCTTTTCCTGAGTCGTGTGCCCCCCCTCCCCTGCCACCCCCCTACTCCTCCCCACCCCCCCCACAGTGGCAGGTTTAGTAACACAAACTGAGCTGTTTCCTACTTCAGACCTCGGTGCAAAAACAAAACAAAAACAACAATAACAACAAAACATTGCCTGGGGAAAGTCCTTAATTCAAGATCCGCAGAGGAAGAGCTAGGGAACATTTTATCAGGGCAACCACAACGGAGTCTTAAAAACAAACTGGGGTAAGTCAAGTCCCAGCTAAGTGGTTCTCCTAACTCCCCCTCCCTTCTACCATTCTGGGTCCAGATTCCGTTCTCCCTACATCCAAGCTTTCTCTGGCTTGCAGTAAATAAAATCTCTTCAGTAGGATTCTCTTTTGTTTTTAGCTAGGGTCTTAGTATATAGCCTGGGCTGTCTTCAAGCTCCCCATCATCCTCCTGGCCATCTAAATAGCTAAAATTACAGGCGCGTGTCACCACACCAGGCTTATTGTTACTCTTTCTTACCCCTCTGGCTTTCCTTGGTCAGCTTTTCTCCAAAAGACCTTCCTTAGCTCGACCTAGAGCTGCCCCTTAACCATAGGCTTTCAGGCCCCACCCCACCTCCCCCTATCCCAGTTTTAGATCCAGGTTTCCTCTGGTGGAACATTCCAGACCTTAGTGTTAACGCCCGAAGCACAAGCTGCAAGGGGAAGGCCCGCAGTGGCGAACCACTAGGATGAGGATTCAGCACACACATAGTCGCAGTGGGGCGTGCGAGACCTCCAGGCTGCTGCAGCGCACACTCTGGGCCCACGCGTGACCGTCAGACTGCATGAGTCAGCTTCCCCATCCCCAGCCTGCCAGTGTCGTTGCCTTGGTTACGGGACTAGCAGCAAGGGTGTGGGGGCGGGGCCTACGGGCGACCAGTAATCCAGGTTTCTCAACCTCAGCCCAGTTGCCATTTCCTCCTTATTGGTGAGTTTGGAAAATAAGCTTCCTTTTTGGATTTGATCCTTTCTGGGTTGCTTTACATATTACGTAATACTACTTGTTCTCAATTGTTATTATATAAACGTATAAATGTAACATGCAGAGTTCATTCAGTGTGGCTCCAATGTATATGTTCTTAGGACTGACCACTTGGGGTTGGGGAGCCCAAGTAAGAGAGCTCATCCCTGAGGAATGCAGATTCTCCCTCAGCAGCCATCTCTCAGCTCTTCATCTAGGGGCGGGGCCTTGGTGTTGTCATTCTTCCGGCCTTGTTTAGGCAACCCTATTGCTGAAATGTCACTGGTGACGCTTCTCTGTCCCATAAAGAATTCTCTCAGGGTTGGGGATTTAGCTCAGTGGTAGAGCGCTTGCCTAGCAAGCGCAAGGCCCTGGGTTCGGTCCCCAGCTTCGAAAAAAAAGAAAAAGAAAAAAAAAATTCTCTCAGCAGGTGTTGAGTCTCCCTCCACACCACCCCATTTTACTAGCGCTTTAGTTTCTGCAAGGCTGAAGCTAAAGGAATCTTCCGTATAAGTCTGTAAAAACGGGGAAAATCTATTCTGAGAATAAAAGGTTTCGTTTTATAACAGACGTGAACTCAACAAAGGCCTGGTTAAATAGGGCAGAGTGTGGCTACCTGGAAACTGAACTGTGTTCCACTGAGCCCGGTGCATGCTTTCTCTGTGTGGCTTAGAAGGCTAGATGTGCTTTGTTTTTTTGTTTTGTTTTTCAGTTAGATTGTATCACTCTAAGGTTCCTTGTCTCCCTACAACAGGACCGACCCATCTGGAGGCAGTCCGACCACTCCATTTGTCACCCAAGCAAATAATCTGGTGGAAGCTGGGTCCAGCACTTGGAAGGCAGAGGAAGGAGGAAGTGGATGCGGATCTCTGAGTTCGAGGCCAGCCTGGTCTACAGAGCAAGTTTCAGGACAGCCAGGGCTACACAGAGAAATCCTATCTTGAAAACCAACCAAAAGGGGAAATAAAAAATCAGGAAGAAAAGCTGGCTTACTGAACTAAGGCTGATAGTTACAACCATGGCTCGCTCAGCCTGCTTTTCTTTTCTTCGGAGCTGGGGACCGAACCCAGGGTCGGCCTGCTTTCTTATAGAACTCAGGACCACCTGCCCAGAGATGGCACCACCCACAATGAGCTACCCCCACCCCCCACCAAGAAAATGCCTTACAGCCAGACCTTATGGTGGCATTTTCTCAATTAAGGTTCCTTCCTTCCTTTCAGGCGGCTCTAAGAACTCTAGTTTGTGGGTCAAGTTGACGCAAGACTAGACACGCACAGTGTATCCATGCCATCACATTCGTGTGGAGTTCGGAAGAAATCGTTAACACCCCCGGGACTGGAACTCACGGACGTCTTCGAGCTTCCATGTGGCTGAGAGAACCTGAACTGGGGCCTCCACAAGAGCAGCCAGTGCTCTTACTGCCGAGCCCTTGCAGCAGGCTCGCATCAGGATTTTAAAAAGTTAAAATTAGCTGGGTGTGACTCATATCTTTATAATCCTAGCATTTGAAAGTAGAGCTAAGAGGAACAGGAATTCAAGGCCAGCTCTTGCCTACAGAGCCATTTCTGTCCTAGGATGGGCTACAAGAGACCATTTGAAACCCATCCAAACAACAATAACTACAGCAACAACGTTAAAATTAGGCTGGGCACAGGGTACACACCTTTAATGCCAACACTCAGGAGGCAGAGGCAGGCTGATCAGTGTGAGTTCAACCTAGTCTACAGAGGGAGTTCTAGGCCCTCTCTGCTCTCCCCACCTCTCTCTCTCTCTCTCTCTCTCTCTCTCTCTCTCACACACACACTCTCACACACACACACACACACACACACACACACACACACACACAGTTTAACTTACTGGTAGCATTATGTGATTTTTAAACTGTTATCAGTAGACATCCAAGGAGGTCAAACTTCAATGACAATCTCTCCATGATAACGCAGATAGTAGTCTAACTTCACTCAGAACTAACCCTCAAAGCACACATCCTCTAGACAACGTGCCCCTAGTAGTCCCATTACTCAGGAGGCTGAAGCAGGAGGATGAATGGTTACCCCTTCAGCCACATAGGGAGACAGGCAGGGAACAATCTCAATCCCTATGTTCTCCTGAACGGGAGCAGTAGGTCAGGAAGGGTGTGAAGGCCTTTTCCTAATCTCAGGATCGACTTGCTCAGGCAGCGCAAAGGTCTCCAGTGGAGAAGGCTCCACACACGCAGAATCCAAGGCGGTGACGTCATCAAAGGGTTAATTCTAGGCTGGGATGGGGGGAGGGCGGGGCACGCAGCTGTCAGGTGGCTTCGGAAAAATAAACTGCTGGGAGTCCTGGGAGGGACAAGAGATTACCCACCCAGAGTGTGCCCCACAAAGCATGAGCGCTTGTCCACATTTGAAGTCATCACACACTCCTTGCCTGAATTCTTTGCAGACGGTGGGTTCCCAGGACGGGAAATGATGTGGCGGGCGTGGTCCGGGAGGTGACGATAGGGTTAATCGTCTCCAGAGCCCAGGGGCGGAGCGCAGGCGGGCGTCCTGCGGCCCCGCTGGAGCCGGAAGCGGTTGCTGGTCAGGGGCGCTTCCACCCTTCCCTATCTGTGCTTCCACTGAGGTCTCTGAGGGGTAGGGGGAGCCCAGTGAGGTGCGGGATAGGGGCCGGGCCTTAGAGACCTCAAGGGGACGGTCCACGGTAAGGTCTGAGGGAGAAAAGTCGTGAAAAACTTGGGGGGAAAGGCGCGACGCAGATGGGGTGAAAGTGATGGGCCTGGGCGGGTTGGGGGACCAAGGGAAGACGAGGCTGGTTCGCATACACGGGTGAACGGATGGGAGCCTCAGGGAAAGATGCTACGCCTAACAGTCCTTTCTTTCTCCACGCCACTCCAGGGGACGATCCGGAGCTCAACTTTCAAAAGACAGACGCCCCAACAAGCCTGTTTTGAGAAGTTCTTCAGCTGCTCACCTCATGGGCCAGACGGCCCTGGCAAGGGGCAGCAGCAGCACCCCTAGCTCGCACGCTCTGTACTCTGACTTATCTCCTCCCGAGGGCTTGGAGGAGCTCCTGTCCGCACCCCCTCCTGACCTAGGGGCCCAACGACACCACGGCTGGAACCCCAAGGATTGCTCCGAGAACATCGATGTCAAGGAAGGGGGACTGTGCTTTGAGCGGCGCCCTGTGGCCCAGAGCACTGATGGAGTCCGGGGGAAGAGGGGCTATTCGAGAGGCCTGCATGCCTGGGAGATCAGCTGGCCCCTGGAGCAAAGGGGAACACACGCCGTGGTGGGCGTGGCCACCGCCCTCGCCCCGCTGCAGGCTGACCACTATGCGGCGCTTTTGGGCAGCAACAGCGAGTCCTGGGGCTGGGATATTGGGAGGGGAAAATTGTATCATCAGAGTAAGGGCCTTGAGGCCCCCCAGTACCCAGCCGGACCTCAGGGTGAGCAGCTAGTGGTGCCAGAGAGACTGTTGGTGGTTCTGGACATGGAGGAGGGAACTCTGGGCTACTCTATTGGGGGCACGTACCTGGGACCAGCCTTCCGTGGACTGAAGGGGAGGACCCTTTATCCCTCTGTAAGTGCTGTTTGGGGACAGTGCCAGGTCCGCATCCGCTACCTGGGCGAAAGAAGAGGTGAGATCTGGACTAGGTGTGGGGGGGGGGGGGGCAGGGAGGATACCACTTTTGGCAATGGGTTGGGGTGGAAACTCATGGTCGGACCACAGGAAATGGGCTTCATGTCACTTAGGTGGCCTTGGCTCTAGCTTCACTTCCAGAAATTCAGAGCTTTTGGGTCTCCCTTAGCTAGGGTGGAGGTGGAGAGAGGAAGAAGGGAACCTGCGCAGTTTGAGGATGTCTGGCGGGAGTTGCTTGCTTACCCTGTCTTCCTTCTCTCTCTCAGCGGAGGAACCACAATCCCTTCTGCACCTGAGCCGCCTGTGTGTGCGCCATGCTCTGGGGGACACCCGGCTGGGTCAAATATCCAGTCTGCCATTGCCCCCTGCCATGAAACGCTATCTACTCTACAAATGACCCTGTGGCACAGGGTGTGCTGGCACCCTACCGTGGGGACAGGTGGAGGCGCGCTGCTGGCCTAGACAACTTAAAAGCTGGAGCTGAGGGAAGGAGGCTGGACCCCTTCACTACCCCTTTTCACAGGAACAAGACATAGAAATGATACTATAGGCTATGGCAGCCTTGGACAAAAGGTTTTTGAAGTAAAAAAAAAAAAAAGAGATATATTGTCACAGAACGTGTTTCATTATTGGTTCTTTTTACATTCCACTTGCCCCCACCCTGAGGCTAAAGCCCCCTCACTGTCTTAAATTATGACAAACCATATGCTTAGGCCCAGGTGTTTATTTCCCTTATACGTAGGATGGTTCACAAACACAATACAAGGGCTTCGGCACTGCGGGGGAGGGGATATCCCAGGCCTCTAAGAGTTAAGAGGATCTTGGCCTTAAAGTACACTGAAATTCAGACCCGAAGACTCTGAATCTCTGCATCACACATCCAGTAGGGCTTGGGAGTGAAGCTAGAGCCAAGGCCATCTAAGTGACAGGCCAAAGTGACAAGAAGCCTACTTCCTGTGGTCCAGCTGTGAGTTTCCATCCCAAACCAATGGAAGGCCGTTTTCACCCATTAGGGCCCAAAGGGACAGCCAGTTCTACTCCTTCCCCTCCTCAGGAAGCCATCTTGGTGACATATTTGATTTTACCCATTGTAAGTGGTAAAGGGATTGGCCTGGTCCCAACTATTATGGGGAGGTAAGAGGCTCAGGAAGGTACAGTATGGATTAGGTCACAAGATGGAGTTGATGATGTTATCAGAAGCATGTGACTGGCGGGAGCAGTTACTAAACTTCTGGGCAACCTGGTCCAGGCTACGCAGGAAGGTAGGGGGATGAGCAGTGATCATTGTTTGGCATTGATGATGTCCACGAATTCAGGCTTGAGAGATGCACCGCCCACGAGGAAGCCATCCACATCAGGCTGGCATGCCAGCTCTTTGCAATTCGCTCCAGTCACAGAACCTGTAACAGGAGCAAGAGGATGGTCAGGGCTACGGTTAGAACACTTAAGCCCCACCTCTCTGTGCAAGGCAGCTTCAGCCCGTATTAGCTCGTTTCCACCTTGGGGGGAGACAAAGCCACTCACCTCCATAAATGATCCGAGTGCATTGAGCCACCCCCTCACAGATGTTGCATTTCAGCCATCCCCGGAGCTTCTCGTGTACTTCCTGGGCCTAGAAGGAGGAGGTAGAGTAAGAAAGATCCTTCCTGCCACAAGGAGTAAAAACCACTGGTTCTTATATAGAGTTCGGTTTCCAGAAAGGTCGGGATGAGCAAGGCTCCCGTCCCCCCAGGCTCAGAATGAATGCCTTTGGCAAAGTCACTCGCTTTGGTGAGTCTGGGGCTCCCTGACTCTAAAGGGGCTTGGCCCTTTGAATGGGCTCCATAACTGTCTATTAAAGTGATAGGCTAAAGTAGGGCCCCTGGGGAGTTACCTGTTGAGGGGTTGCAGTCTTGCCAGTCCCAATGGCCCATACCGGTTCATAGGCCAGGACCACCTTGCACCAGTCCTTCACATTATCTGCAGGGCAGAGGGCAGAGGGCAGAGGGCAGAGGGCAGAGTAAACAGGAGGGAGCTGACCTGCCAAGCTCTCCCTCCCTTTTTAAAAACCAAGTTGTCTGTGTGTGTGTATACACAAGCCATGGTACACATATGAGACCAGAGGACGACTTGCAGAAGCTGGTTCTCTCCTGCCACATAGCTTTGGAAGAATCAAAGTCAGGTAGGTCCTCAGGCTCACCCACAGAGCCATTTCACCAGCCCCAGGTGGCTTTCAAAGGCGGGGTTTGAGCCTTCTGTAGGAACAGAAGTGACAAGAACCATGCAGGTCACCCACCCTCTTTCCCCGGGGGCAGCCTGCGGGGCTTTTGACCGCCCCACCCCGTCTCTGTGGCCTTAGCTAGACTCAGTGATCCATATCTTCAGAGATACCTGCGATGGCCTTGGTTTGCTCAAAAACAACCTTCTCAGTGATGCCAGCTTCCCTTTCGTCTAACTTCTCCCCAATGCAGGCGATCACTCCGAGTCCCTCGGATTGGGCATGGTTCACTTTCTGCCCAATCAACTGTTGAAGAACAAATACTAGGTAAGATACCTTCCTAGGATTAAAGTAAACCCCGTCTCCCCTCCTGTTTACTGACCTCGTCTGATTCCCCAAAGATGTGTCTTCTTTCAGAGTGTCCCAGCACCACCCAGGTAGCTCCTAAGTCTTTGATCATGCCAGGACTAAAACAAACAAACAAACAAACAAACCAGATAAACTCCGAGGTTCAGCAAGAAGCCTGCAAGGAAGGTTTTTCCCTCTACATCCCTCTCTGCCCCTTCTCACCTGATTTCCCCAGTGAAGGCCCCATTGGGCACTTTGTAGCAGTTCTGTGCAGCCACAGCAATTTTGGGATCCAGCTTCTGCCTGACGAAGTCGATGTAGGCGGTTGGCGGTGCACAAACCACCTCTGAGAATGAGATCAGAGAAAGCCCTCAGTCGTCAGGCTCACAGTCCCGCATTCACTTCCCTGGTTCTACTTTCCTTGGTTTTTTTCAGTCCAGAAAGTTGACCTTTATCCACTACACAGCCCAGGCTGGGCCTGTTACCAATACCAGAGCCTTCCTAACGCCTCTGATAGGCCACGGCCCTTACTCTGCCCTCTGCTCTTTTAACAGCTGTGGCTCTAATTTCCTCAGGCTATTCTGGGAATGGGCATCTCTCAGACTCAGCATTCTCCAGGGGTAACCCCCTTTCTAAAATAGCCCATCCCCACATATCTATCCCGGTAAGGATTTTTAGCATAAGGAGAAGAGGTCAACCGAGGGAGTTTGTATTTGGGAAATAAATGATCAGATACACTTAGGTCATTCTCAAGGTTCTCTGATTTAGGTAGGTAGAAGGATGGAGGGTGGTGTCCTGAGCAGCAGGGAATTGACTAGTCCGCAGAGACCTAGTGTTTTCCCATTTCCCAGTCTGAGAAGAGCTGTAAGGATTTTTTTTTTTTCATTCCCTAACGGCTCAGCATGTATGGCATCTACTCAGTGCCCAAGGTGGAAGGCAGGAGTGGCCCATGCTGTGGAGGGTAGGGATGTGAAAGCCCCCAGCTCAGAGGCCGAAGCATGCGGCGCCGCGGGGAGGAGTTTCGGGCTACGTGCAGAGACGCACGGAGCCAGAGGCCGAGGGGGCAGGTAGCTGAGAGCCCGCGCAAGCTCAGCTTCCTCCCTCACAATCTGGGGGACACGTGCCATTTCCCTTGATTATCCAACCGGACACTGGTTCTTCTTCTTGACCCTAAACCCTAGCTGGTGCAGCTCCCGTCTACTCCCAAGGGCAACCTTCTTTATACCCTGCCCCCACCCCAAGAACCCCTTTTGGGCCCCACAGGCCCAGGGCAGCATTTAAATGTCTTTTCTCCTCAGCGAATCTCTGTGCTGCCCGGACATCAAATGACCCTTGTCCCTAGGCCACCATCTAGGTCCACTCAGACACTGAGCAGGTGGTGCCACGCCCGACCCTCACCCCCACGCCCCGCCGCCTCTTCTAAACGGAGCTCACCGGTGTCTGCCGGCAGCTTGGCTGCGTTCAGAGTGCAGATGAGTTCTCCCAGGCATTTCTTCCTCCCGTTCATCTTCCAGTTGCCCCCGACGAAGAACTTCCTGGAAGGCGCCATTGCACAAGGATCAACTCTCTGAAGGTCAGAACAAACGCACGGATCCGGCCACCGGCCACTTATATAGATCGCTGTGAAGCAGAACTCCTCCTTTTCCCCGCCCTCCTCCATGGTTAGACCGGCCCCTTGCTGCTCCGCCTTCCCCTCGGTCCGCCTCTCCACCTCCCGGTGTTTCTATATTCTGACGTTTCTCCTTTCTTGTAGCAATGTTCTAGGGGTTTCCGGGGGCTCAAACGTCCCACCTTGGTGGTTCGACAGTTGAGATGTCGAGCCTCGCGCTCAGGGAAACAAACTTTTTGCGATTTCAGAAAGCCAAAGGGCATTTCCCGTGGAGCTGGCAGCAACAGGGCCTTGGACCCTGGGTTTGAGGGCACCTTTCCAACTCCGAAAGCGCCCCATTATCTCACAGCACAGAACAAAGCCATTTGAGGAGCCCTTCCGGCAATCACAAAGAAGGGGCCCAAGTGTTTCACAAACGTGGCTGGTGATTATGGGGTCCTTGCAGCTCTTGTCAAGCCTTGGCCAAATGGAGCCGAGTGGGATACTAGTGTGTGGGGGAGGGGAGTGAGGCTGCGGCCCGTATATCCAGCTGGTAACAGTAGGGACTGCCCACCCCTGCTCCACTTGCCCAGAAACAATGGGGCTAGATCAAGTGCATGGTCGGGGGTGGGGGCACTCTTCTGCATTTTCACTTTATTTCCCATCCCCCAACTCAGTTTTCTGAGCATTTCTAGAACTAGAGACGGGAATTGCCTGGCAGGGCAAAGGACCCCAGTTGGGCCTCTCCGAACCCGCCCCTTCCAGAGATCCTCCCCAAAACAAGTAAGTCTCCCCCAAAAAACTGAAAAGCAGTCAGTCATCGTACTTTAATCACATCATGTATTTTGGCATTTTCCAGAGGACCGTAAAGACAGAAGGGAGGCTGAGGCAGAAGGGCAAAGGGTGTGGGGAGAGTCCTATTTCCCTCATAGCCTCCTTTGCCTCACCACACGGGAGCAAACACAGAAGGGGAGGGGAGGCACAGTCGCTCCCTCCCCTGGAGAGATGCATAAAGCCACATCCACGCACACACAGGTAAGACCCCTCCCCACGGCAGGGGCTGGGCCATCACAGAGAAGCAGAGCACTGTGGATTCAAGGGGCAGGGAAGGAAGCAACAAGGTCCCATGGTGGACAGGCAGTTGGCCCCTTCCTGTCCCATCCCTGCTCTGTCCCCAAGTCTAATGACCACCCCTCCTCTTTGGCCATTCTCCTATGGCCTCCAGCTCTCTCCTGCTGCTGGGGACAAAAAGAAAAAGGGTACAGAGCAGGGGGATGAAGTCCGTCCCTCAGCCCGTCCATCCCTCATGCCAGATGGTCTGCCCTGCCTGAAGTGGTGAGGTTGAGGGCAGGCTCTTAGCTGAGCACTCTCTGGTAGAAGTAGATGTAGCCCAGGTCCTTGGGCGGCTTTTCCGAGGCACACACTTTCTGGTCATTGTAGATCACCCATCTGGGAAATGAGGAAAGGGCAGAGAAGGATGACAGAGTGGGCTCCACACCGCGTCACACCCATCTCAGTCGTGGCCTTGGGGAGCTCCTGGGAAGGATCCCCAGTCCACCATGCAGCTAGCAGTCTAACTGGGGCTTCCAAATCTCATTTCCCCATCTGATGTACTCAGATGCTCATCTAGAGACTGGGTGGCCTGGAACCCTATGTAATCCAGGCTGGCCACACACTCAGAGATCTGGCTACTTCTGCCTGCCCAACGTGGGGATTACATGTGTGTATGACTACATCCAGCCAGGTTATATTTTGTTTATTTTTATTTTATTATTTTTTTTTTCCGGAGCTGGGAACTGAACCCAGGGCCTTGCGCCTCCTAGGCAAGCGCTCTACCACTGAGCTAAATCCCCAACCCCCTATTTTTTGTTTTTGAGGACAGGGTTTCTCTGTGTAGTCCTGGCTCCCTCTGTAGACCCAGCTAACCTCAAGCTCGTATATCCACCCGCCACTGCTTCCCCCATGCCGGGATTAAAGTTGTGTGCCACCATGTCCAGCATGTATTTTCAAAATTTTTAATTATTTTGCACTAATAACCACTTGAACCACGGTGTGTGCAGAGATCACAGGGAAGTTTTCTGGTTCTGGGAATCCAACTCAGGCTGTCAGGACTGGCAGCAGGTGCCTTGCCTCACTGGAGTCTTGTCAGCCTAGACTGCATTTTACACTCACTCATCTTCCATTCATTCCTGTGAAGCCGGGGCAGCCGGAGAGACCACTATCTTCTATCCTTATTTTAAACAGGATTTGTTTTTAAAGTGTGTGTGTGCGTGTACACACACGCGCACACCCATAGGTTCCCATAAAGGCCAGAAGGTGCCAGACCCCTGAAGTAGTTATGGATGGTCGTCAGCCTTCATGTGGGTACTGGAAACGGAACCTAGGTCTTCTGCAAAGAGTGGCAAGTATTCTCAGCCAATAAATATCTCTATAGCCCAGCCCAGTCCCTTTGGAGTCAGGGTTTCACAGAGCACGGGATCACTTAAAACTCATTCCCCATGTAGCCAAAGATGAGCTTCGACTACTGGCTCCCTGGTCTTTACTGAAGCCCTAGAACAGTCACTGACCGCCGTTTCATTGGGTAATTAGTCTTTGCCTGATTATTTAACTTCACTGCTGCCACAGGCAATCCATAAACGAGTGGACGACTGTGGACAGTAACACTTGGTCTACAGAAGCAGACAGATTTGGCCCTGGGATGCAGGTTGTCTGTCCCTGTGAGGAGACTTTTTTTAAATCTGACTTCTCCCACGAACATTGCAGGGGCTTCCAGGTTGCCCTCCCAATTCCCAGCAGCTCCGCTTCACTTACGGAGCACACGGCTAGCCCCGCCCTTACCTGCCTTCCTTCTTGATATGGCAGACATAGTGACCACACATAGTAGACGTGCCCATGTGACTAATGAAGGCAAAGAGCTGATACTCTGGAGAAGAAGAGAGAGACAACGCAGGGGAGAAAACAGACTCCTGGGTGACCAACCGTATTTAACAGCTCAAACTCAAAACTAGAGTTTCGGGGAACGTGAGCAAAGGGTGCCTCAGCTCCTTGAATTCCACCCTCACGAGACCCATCAGAGAGACAGAGCTCCTGAGCCCTCAGCCTGAGAAACGCACAGACTAGAACAAGGGGCTGACAGGAGACAGCCCCAGGTCCACCATGAGTCTTGGTGACACTCACTTCCAGGACCATCCCGGACTTTAGGTCCCACTGGTACAGACTCAGAGATGGAGTCGGCAGCTGAGCGTCCCTCTGAGATGTCCATAGCAGCTTCTGCATCTAGGTCATCAATGTGACTGAAGATCCAGTCCACAGCCCGCTCTAAGCTATTGTTCTTGGAGAGGAGGGAAGTGTTACTTTTCCTCAGGAGTCAGTCAGGCACGCACACATCAAGAGCTGCCAGCTTCAGCCATACTGTACTGGGTTTGGTACCGTTAACCAAAAGGCGTTCATGTAACCTTACTCCCACCCTGTCCCACTTGTGGCTCCGTCCCATGGGGCAGCACATACCGTGGCCCGTAGAGCTTTCAGGGCCTGGTCCCGTGAGAAGCCCATGGAGACAATGGTGGCCACGCAGTCCTCTGGTGGGGGATCGGCTGCTGCACTTGTGGAGCCAGGCCCACTGGAGCCAGGCAGGATGAGGGGATTGGCAAAATCTGGGGATGAG
This sequence comes from Rattus rattus, assembly GCF_011064425.1. Taxonomy (NCBI): domain Eukaryota; kingdom Metazoa; phylum Chordata; class Mammalia; order Rodentia; family Muridae; genus Rattus; species Rattus rattus. The sequence goes on along the minus strand of NC_046159.1, from coordinate 23,074,404 downwards.
GAAGGGATGAGTGTTTGGGGATGTGTAGAGGTCCCGCCCCACCCCGCTCCCCCCTGCCTGTGCCTACCTGGGTCATCCATGTGTGACATGACCCAGTTCATGGCTGCTTCAGCACCACTGTTCCCTGTATAGTACACGGCTTTCCGGCAGGCGTCCATAGGGAAGCCCATCTCCACCAACTGTATGACGACGGACTCGTCCAGCATGGGCGCTGTGGTAGAATTGGAGCGATGACTTCCTGCTACTGTTTCCATTGGTTTCTTCACCTCCTCCAACCCCATGCCAAGCCTCTAGCCTTCTCCCAATCACCCCACATGTGCTTTTCTCTTTCCTAGACAAGCATTTCATACCACAACTAAAATAGCCACAAGCAAACTGTGAGCCTGGTATCCCAAAGTTGATCAGTTTTCTGCCATTTGTGGAGCTCATTCCCCTTCCCCTGCCCCACCCAAACCAAGGAAGTAACAAAGATACAGAGGCCATTAGCCCGTGCTACCGACATCCACATTAAGAATGCAGATGGGAGTGTTTCAGCCAGTCTTCACATCCAACAAGGGTACACAGGGAGTTTGGAAGGGAGGACAGGAGAAACAAAGGAAGGGAAGGAAGGAATACAGAGAAGCCCTCCCCCATCAGCAAGGGAGAGAGACAGGCAGGAAGAAGAATCACTAACATGTCGGAGAGGAGAAGTGAGGGGAGCAGAAGGAGTCTTCGTCTTCGTTGCCATAGAAACCAAGGCTACCTTTGGGCTCATCCGGAGTGACCAGGGGTGGGGCAATGTCAGGCAGCTCCTCCTCTCCGGGCTGTAGCCCTGTGCCCCTCAGCTGGGAAATATCTAGCTCCTCTGGCATCTCAATGGACACATCTGCAATTGGAACGGTGAAAAGGTCACTTCGGCAGCTTCCTGATGCTAACCTGCAAAAGCACAGTAGACCGTCAAGCTCCTGTGGCATGCTTTAGATCTGCTCTGAATAGTTCCAACCATGGGAAACCTGCGCAAGGGCAGGAGTCAGGGGACCTATTATCTACCACGAGTGATAGACAGGCAAGGGGCCCCTACGGTCAGAGTGCCTTATACTTCTCAAGGGCTCAGTTTCCTCCTTGACAAAACCAAGACAAATCAAGAGTGCCAGGTTAGAGCCAGGGACCTGTAAGACCTGCTTCAAGATTAACCCAATTAAAAGCACTGTCATCAACTAGAAAAATTGTAACAATATAATCAGTCATGACTATCAAGATAGTTTTAGCCAGGTATCGTGGCACATGCCTTCGATCCCAGCACTTGAGAGGCAGAGGCAAGCGAGGCCTCTGTATGAGGCCAACCCGATTTACACTGCGACTTCCAGGCCAGCCAGGGCTACACAGTGAGACTCTGTCTCAAAACTAGGAAAAACTCAAAGAAGTTTTAATCAGTATCTTTTCAAACTAGATACATTTTGAAACATATACAAAATGCTTCCCTTTTCAGAGAAAAATCTGAGGAACACTAGTTGATACATGTTAAAACTATCTTTTACTAAGACTTTTTTTTTTTAAAGATTTATATGAGTACCCTGTCTAGGGGCATTGGATTCCCCATTACCAATGGTTTTGAGCCACCTTGTGGGTGCTGGGAATTGAACTCAGGACCTCTGTAAGAGCGCGGGTCAGTGCTCTTAACTGCTAAGCCATCTCTCCAGCCCCTTTCTAGGACTTTCTATATCACCACCCTCATCCCGAACAGCATACCCAGCTTCTTGGGCACCCAGTCTAAGCCAAAGGTGAACTTCTTGATCTGGATGACCAGGTAGTCAGGGAAGGAGGCAAACCGTGTAGTCCTGGAGAGAGAAAATGTGCTGGCACCCCAGAGCTCTCCTTTCTCTACACTGGTCTTGGTGTCTCTGAGATATTCCCTTCTCCTCTTGCCTGGGTAGAGATCAGGGGGTACAACAAGGAGCTGCAGAAGCAAAGATTTGATTGGCCGGAGCGGCATTGTGCTGAGGACTTGCTCCCTAAAACTGAAGCACCTCTTTAGGTCTCAAAACCATGCCAGAGGCCTACTGTTTTCTAGAAGCCAGATTTGCCTTCAGGTGACACTAAGTGCCTGGGCTATAGCATGACGTAGAGGCTGGCCATACTGGAAAAAAGAGCTTGTACTATAAGAGTGTCGGGAGAGGATAAGGTAAGAGATGGAATCATTTCCCATCTGCCCCACCACAGCCTCCTGGTACCCTCAGGGACAAACCCAGCCCTGAGGCCCAGGGCTTGATAATCTTGAGATCTCTACCAAAAGGATGAGCAAACAGTCAAGAGGCAGAATGTCTTTGGTGATTACCCCACCAAGACAGCAGCTGAAACCCAGGCCAAAGGACATACTTGACAGCAACCGACTTCGCCTGTAGAGCTGTACTCCAGAAGTCATCCACCTGCTCGGGGGCCCCATAGGCTTCCAGGCAGGAGCTGAAGGGCACCTGGGCCCGAACCAGCTCTGGCAGTGCTACTTTCTCCTCTTCCGCTTGCCGCTTCTTCTCTTCATACTCTAGAAGCTCCTCTGGAGAAAAACAGGCGGTGTAGTCTTAGGGGACGTCCCTTGTTCTCTGCTCAACTTCGCCGGCTGGCCTTGCGCCCTAAGCTATTCCCATTTCCCTACCCCTCCAACCCCCGCAAAGTCCATGTGACATGTGTGTCTCGTGTACCTTGCCTCCTGTCCCAGTGCTAACAAGCTACAGGAGGGATTAACTCCAGCCCCACTGTGGTCCGGCTTCAGATCTGGGCTTCCACTCACACCAAGGCCTTGTTGAGTGAGCAGAGCGAGCTACCTTTGTTAAGGGCTGCATCCATGGGCACAGGCAACTGCATGATGTAGTCAACTCGCTGAGTGTACTTAACCTTCTCTGTGGCCAGGCACTTGATCTTCTCTTCCACCAAGAAGCGGAACACTTCATTTGGATTTTCAGAACTCCGGCAATTCCTCTATGGGAAACAGGCAGGATAGGAAGGTCTGGGCAGCCAGGGAACAAATTGAGGCTCAAAAATTTTTATTAGGGAATCAGCAGGGGATGGCAGTGGATTGGGAGATGCCACTCAGGAAGACAGGGATGTAAGACCAAGTAGAAGCCTTCCCTAATTAACCACCCTCAGACCTCACTTCTGGCCACTGTATCTTTTTCTTTCTTTTTCCTAAATTTTATTTACTTAAAGTATGAGTGCTGTGCTGCATATGCACATGCATCCATCTGCCAGAAGAGGGCATCAGATCCTATTACAGATGGTTGTGAGCCACCATGAGGTTCCTGGGACCTCTGGAAGAATAGCCAGTGCTCTTAACTGCTGACCCGTCTCTCCAGCCCCTACCTGTATCTTTCTACAGAAGTGCTAAGTACCCTCCTGTTGGGATGAACCCAGAGACTCATGCTTGCTGGCCAAGTGCTCTACCTCTGTGCCCTACCTCTCAGCCCTCTTAATATTTCTGCTGTTATAACCTTAATTGGGTTTCCTACAAGTAGGAATCACAGGTAAAGATTATCCCTTGTCTTGATTATTTCTTTTGAGTGCAACTACTGTGCACACAACAGGCTGAGTGAAAACACACTCTAAATTACAGGGCTGAGTGTGGGGAGAAGAAACAAGTGGATGCAAACGGGAGTGGCTTCCTGACACTGCCCCATCCTTACCTCCACCATGTTGATAAGATGTAGGAAGAATTCCTGAGCATCCTGCTGCCGGTTAGTGGAGAACTCAGGGTGGCCCTTGCCAATAAGGGCCTTGAACATCCGAGGGGCAATGCCATCTTGAACTTCCTAGGCAGAGCCAGGACAGAGATTCAGTAGGCACCATTCAGATACCTCCTAGATCTTAGTTTCTCTGTATAATTCTACAGTCTGAAAAGGATAGATCCCTAGACTCACCTTTTGTTCTGGTACCTGCTCCCCATCACCTGACTCCAGTGCTGGCTTAGAATATTCTCCAGAGAGAAGGCCGTGCCCCAGCTTCGCCCTGTGGTAATACCCAAGAAAACTGTTTAGCTAGTCAACTGATGATTCTGGAAGCTGCATGCATCTTTTTCTCTTTCTTTCAATCTTGCTCATGACCCAACTTAGACAACTCTTAAAAATCTGTGTGTGGCTTTGTAGAGATGGAAACACTTTAGGCTGCACAGGAAGTCAGCATAAGAGGCAGTCCGCAGCTTCTAACTGTTCAGGGTCTCTACTCATGCCCGCCTGAGGAGATCAGGGTGTAGAAGGGTAGAAAGCTGTGAGGCTCTCAACAGCCTTTGTGGACTACGTACACCTGGGTGCTGAAGTCTTGGGTAGGGTCCGTTGGGGCATTCTGGAAGATCTTCTCCAATTTATCCACATACCTAAGAGGCAAAAGAAGAGTAGCAGGAGAACAGAAGGATAAACCATCTACCAACCACATGAGCACACTTCCCCTAGAGCACACATCTCTGGAGCCACCTGTCTACCTCCCTTCTCAACTGAAGACAGCATGCGGTGTGCCCAGCCAGAGGCAAGAACACGGGAAGGCAGCCCAGGGTCAGAACCAACACAACTCGTCCTCTTCTGCTCTTCTTGGCTCTATTACAGGGAAGGGTGTGCTAGGGCAGCTCTAGAACGCTTCCTTCCTAGCGCGCCTGCCGTGGAAGAACAGTGCTATTCTAAGGATGAGAGCAGGCACAGACACCGAGGACAGCTGAAGGACAGTATACAAAGACTGCCAATCAAAAGAGGAGCCACCATGTTAGAAAGTATTTGGTCTCAGCCAACTAACAATTCTCAGCCCTCTCCTCCATTCTCCTCCATTCTCATGGCAAAAGTGTGCTAAACTAAACCCTACTTGGGTTGCACAGGTACACCGCACAGGTCAGTAGGAAAGACAAGGGACCACTCACTTCCTCTGAAAGTCAGGGATGCTGAAGAGCACCTGGACCACGGAGTTGAGGTAGCAGCTGTTACCCAGGTTCCGGATGCCCGTGTACCCAGGCCCGAAGAGAGGCTTGAGTGGCACGCCTGACTCCTGGATCAGCTCCCACTCACCAATCCGCTGGTTCATGTCTATCTCCAGCTCAGTCATTGTCTTGTCCGTCTGCAGGAAAGGGGGACTTAAGACTGGGCAAGAGGCTATATCCTGAAGTTTCCCAGAGCCTAGGGCAAGACCAGATATAGCCCGCCCAGGATTTATGGAATTAGGGGTCTGGGCATATTAAATATCATGTAGTCTCTAAGCTCTGAACTGGGAGTCATCCTAATCCAAGACTCTGCTTGAATTAGCAGGCAAATGACCAAGCTCCTCCTACCCAGAATGTCCTTTCCCACGTTGAAGTCATTCTACTCACCTTTAGATTATTACTGAAGAACACTCATCAGAGAAGCATCCCTGGTCCCCTAGGCAGGCCAGGGCCTCTGCTGTACACTACGGTAGTCCCATACTTTCATCCCCTCTCATACTACTTGTCAGTAGTTTACAAATAAGTCATTTATTTGGGAACATGACTAGGACCTGCCATATCCTACACTAAGCCTATGAAAGCCAGAACTGTACCTATCTTTTTTTCCTCCTGAGACAGGGTTTCTCTGTGTAGCCTGGCTGTCCTGGAACTCTCTCTGTAGACCAAGCTGGTCTTGAGGGTAGATTTTCTTTTTCTTTTTTTTTTTCCAGAGCTGGGGACCGAACCCAGGGCCTTGTGCTTGCTAGGCAAGCACTCTACCACTGAGCTAAATCCCCAACCCCCAAGCTGGTCTTGAACTTAAAGATCCTCCTGCTTCTGCCTCCCAAGTGCTAGGATTAAAGGTGTGTACAACACTGCCCGGATGACCATGCCTATTTTATTTACATGGTGATCGGCATAGAACCAATATCTGGTAGTATTCACTGAATGACTAAATGACTATAGCAATCTCTTAAAGAGAAATTCATATACCTTGGGGCCTGGGTTACCTCAGCTTCAGGCCCAGAACAGCCGCAGAGGCAGGAATGAGAATCTGAAGCTAGTGTGGGGCGAGGTCCTCCCTCACCTTCTGCATCTTCAGCATGTCGATGCCAAAGTGAGACAGGTGCTCTGCCAGGCTAGGGTCCAGGACCATGTCATCCTCGTCGTAAGAGTACACATCTAGAGGAAAAGGCAGACAGTGTGGCAGGGGACAGATAGCTTGTACTGGCCTATCTACGAACTCTACCTCCTGCCCAGAGGACAGAGAGACGGCCAGCAGGATCAGCCTCCTGGCTCACTTGAACTGATTGTCAGAGGAAACAGGGTCAAACAGGATAAGGAATTGTGAGTTTCTTTTTTAACACATGTATGTGTTGGGTGTATATGCAGGGGTTTATTCTTTTCCTCTTGGTTTCTGGTGATAGGTCTCACATAGTCCAGGCTGACCTCAAATTCGTTATATAGTTGAAGAAAACCTTCACCTTTCGATCCCCCTGCCTCCACTCCTAAGTTCTGGGATAGCAGATGTGCACTAGTGCAATCCCACACACACCCAGTTCAATTCTGGTTCTGATTGTACCCCTGCACCATTAGCTAGCCAGCAGGATGGGTCTGGAAAGACAGTCGCAGCACATAATGATGGCTAGGATCTGTGAAAGTCTTTCGTTATATCGGGAACGCATCTAGGTTATTTGTGTCCTATGAAATGAGTAACTGGAACACAGTAATGGGGAGGGGCAGGAGAGTACCAGCTCCATCGGGTGTGATGGTGCCCAGCTTAACAGCTAAGGGGTAGCCAGTCTCCCTGTAGTGCTCCACAGCATGGTTGTTGCCCCCACTGCCATCAAAGTAGCGTCGGCCACAGAGGATGGAGCCATCTGTCAGGTTGAGCCACAGGTTCTCTCTCATGTCACACTTGGAGCACTTCCAGCCACTAGCCCAGGGAGAAGAAAATTAGCTCAATTGTGGGTTGGGGTCTATGGGAGTGGCAACGAGAGGGGAGTCTCCAGGCCCCTGTCAGTCCAACAGCCCATCTTCTCTCTTCTGCGTCCCCTACACTGTTCATCTCCCCCATATCTTCCTTCTGGGCTTGCTCCCTACCCCCTCTCTTACCAGCTCCCAGACAGAGATGGCCTCTTTACCCCCCCTTTAGTGATGGTACCCCATGACAAGAGGAGCCAGGTCTCACCAGGGAGGGATCCGAGCAGGGTTGTCCAGCTGCTTGAGGTTGAAGGCATGCTTAGACACCTGACGGACTTCCCCATCCCAAGCCTGTACCTCCTGCTTCCGAGAGGCTGAATCGGCCGAAAGTAGGGCTTCCACTGCACTGGTCACCTACGAGAACTGAAAGGTCAGCCAGGACCCCGCCTCTGCCCCACTCACCCTTGTCACCCGTGTCTCCTGTTCTGTTAGTACTGTCCAAGCCACGACTACAGCAGCCCCTCCTGCCCTAGAATCTCTAGAAGGGTGGTAAGATATGCATACCCGATCTCTGACAATGTCGGGAAGCCCCCCCAACCCATCCCGAGCGATCTCCAGGTAATCTGGCAAAATGACAATCTTCACGTCCTCATCATATTCAAACTTGTCCTCGGTGAGGTCAAACCCACCTTCAACACCTGGGTAGGGCAGAGAATAAGGAAGAAAGTAGGGCAGCTACCATTTGTCATCGTCTCTCCAGTTTGTCCCCCTGGAGTTCTGAGGCCACCGATCAGGCTCAGGGCTGTCCCGGCAGATAGCTCACCAATGGCCAGCCGGGTGGGCTTCTTCCGAGGTGGGTCTCCAGTGCCTGCGCTGGAGTCCTCTTCTTTCTGAAATGAAAAGAGGTTCAGAGGGCCGGGCATGATGGCACACGACTTTGTCCTAGCATTTGGGAGACAGAAGCAGGAGCTCTAAGAGTTCCAGGCTACTCAGTAAAGGGTCAGGACCAGCAATAAGCCTCAGGGACAGAAGGAAAAAGGGAGGTGAGGGGAAAAGCTGGTGAACTGCACAACGCAAGGAGGCTGATCAACAGATTTCAGTGACACAAATGAGAGTGTGACAGGAAAGCAAAGGACAATACAGAGTTAGAGGGCTGCTGGCTAGTTTTATGTCAACTTAACACAGCTAGCGTTAGCAGGGAGGAGGGAGCCTCAGCTGAACAACTCCATAAGTTCCAGCTGTAGCAAGCCTGTAGGGCAGCAGTTCTCAGCCCGTGCTTTGTATCCCCACAGGGATCACCTATCGGATATTTGCATTACAATTCATATCAGTAGCAAAATTATACTTATCAAGTAGTAACAAAAATAATTTTATGGGGGCTGGAGAGATGGCTCAGTGGTTAAGAGCACTGACTGCTCTTCCAGAGGCTCTGAGTTCAAATCCCAGCAACCACATGGTGGCCCACAACCATCTGTAATGGGATCTGATGCCCTCTTCTGGTGTGTCTGAAGACAGCAACAGTATACTTATATATAATAAATAAATAAATCTTTAAAAAGTAATAATTTTATGGTTGGGGGTTGTGATGATTTGCATATGCTTGGCCCAGGGTGTGGTACTACTAGAAGGTGTGGTCTTGTTGGAGGAAGTGTCACTGTGGGGGTGGGCTTGGAGACCCTCCTCCTAGCTGCCTGAGGCTGAAGATGTAGAACTCAGCTCCTCCTGCACCATGCCTGCCTGAATGCTGCCATGCTCCTGCCTTACTGATAATGGACTGAACCTCTGAACCTGTAAGCGAGCCCCAATTAAATGTTGTCCTTTATAAAACTTACATTAGCCCTGGTGTCTGTTCACAGCAATAAGACCCTAACTAAGACAGGGGTCATCACTACATGAGAACTGTTGTGGTCACATCATTAGAATCACGGCTGTAGGGCATTTTCTTAATGCCTGGTGTGGAAGGGCCCAGCCTAATGTGAGTGCCATCCCTAGGCTGGTAGTCCTTGGTTCTGTAAGGTTGAGCCAGCCAGTAAGCAGAACCCCTCCATGGCCTCTGCTTCAGCTCTTGCCTCCAGGTTCCTGCCCTCCTTGAGTTCCTGTCCTAAGTTCCTTCAATGATGGATTATGGTGTAGAAGTGTAAACCAAATACAGTGTCAGCCCATTCTCCCAACTTGTTTTTGGTCATGGTGTTTCACCACAGCAATAACCCTAACTAAGAGAACCCTAACTCAAAACAGACACCTAGTGGAATGAGTCTGGGTGTTCCCAGCCCACACCCTAGCCACTATGCCTACCGGTCGCCGGGTCCTCCGAAGGTGCAGGTAGACACGCTGGCCTGTCTTGTTGAAATGTCTCTCCACATACTGTTTCCCAAATCCCAGGAATGTGTTCATGCAGATATAAAGGCCACCCTCAGATTCCTGCAGAGCACAAGCAAAGAGGGGAACACAAGAAGGGTGAGCTTGTACATGTGGGGAAACCAAGGATCAAGAGTCAGAAAGCATTTGTTTCCTAACACTGGCAGCTCTTAGCAACTTACGTAGCTTTCGGGGACACGGAATTATATGGCTGAAGGTCTTCCCTATCCAGAATTTGAAACAGCCACCAAGCTCAGGAAGCAGCTGAGCAACACCCCTCACATACCCATTCTGAGTGGAGGTTGACCTCCTTCCCCTCTTCATTGGCTCAGGAGATCCAGAAAGGAAAGGTGTTCCCACTATCAGCTATTACATTTAGAAGAGGTGGGAGAGAAAAGACCCACACTTGCAAACGGTCACCAGTCAGACAAACCCTACCTAATGTCTGTAACTCAGAAAACCTCCCAGATCACAGGGGCAGAGATGGCAACAAGCAGGACAGTGGCCACACCTCTCCTTTGTCACACTCTCTACCAGAGGAAAACCCTGGCTTTAGGGGAAAATACCTTGTTTGGGGCTCTCAGCTAAACCTGAAGCTAGTTTAGGCCATGGAGTCCATCATTTTACAGCCACGAGCCACCGCCTGCCTGATCCCTCTCCCCTATAAGAGCCCCACTCAAATCAACCTGCAATCGAAAAGCTATCCCTTTTTATTTACTTTCATTTGTTTACTTTTGAGAAAGGATCTTCTCCTGTAACTTGGGCTGGCCTGGAACTCACTATGTAGCCCAGGATGACCTAAACTTTTGTTCTGTTTCAGCCTCCGTGGCCTGGCTGGGATCACAGGTTTGTTGCCACCACACCCCTTTGAGATATCCTTTATGAACAATCTTGCAACTTGCTGAGAGAGCCAACAACATAAAATTCAAGAAGAACAGAGAAGATTAGTACCCATCCTGAATCAGGCTGAGGAGGGAAGGACAGGCTCCTGTAAAACTAAACCAGTCTTCCAGTGCGTTTTTTAAGTGTGGGTGCTGTTGTAAGAGTGCTAGAGAAAGCGAGAGAGGGAGCTGGAGAAGAATCTTATCTCAGATCCAAGGCTTTGAGCAATAGGCATCCTCTTCCTGGAATGTAAGTCTTAGAGGCCTTGAAATTTTCTCCACTGTGATAGTAACAACAGGACAGTATCTAAGGCAGTTAGTGGACCAGTAAATTGCACTACATCACTCCCTAGACTAGTGTAGACTGCAGTGTTCATTAATAACGCATTTCTCGCAACAAAGCTTAGTTACACTCTCTTTTTTCCATAAAAAGAATCAGAAGATGATCTGACGAGCTTCAGTTTGTTACTACATCAAGTAGGCTCAGGATGAAAAAGGAAAGGCGTTGGAAAAAATTCCAAAACAAACAAATGAAACATTATTTTTCAGTCACATAGAGAAGTAAGAAGAGACAACAACAAGTGTTTTGTCTTCCCTCCTGGGAAGAAGGTGGGCACACTCAAGTAACTCTTCAGAGGAAAATAAAAGGTGCTAGCTTCAGAGCAGACAGAAAACCCTGACCAGCAATCCTCCTTTACTTCAGAGAAGCAGAGCATTATTATCTGGGGCTTTGATCGAAGCCCAGCAAACCGAACAAACCACAAATCACAGGACTGGTCCTGAAGTGGGCATCACATCATGCTGCTATACTCAGCACTGGGGATGCATTAATGAAGCCTTTCCAGTCTGACTTGCAGTTTTCAGGCCATGAGCTGGTCTGGCTGAACGCTCTGGGCAGGGCCCAACAACCGCTAGAGGGGAGGGGCGATAGGGGGCGGATCCCAACCAAACTGCAGCCCTTTCAGTTCGGGCCTGGAGGCTTGTCTCCAGCTGAAGATGACACAGGAAGGCAGAACAGCAGGAAGGGAGGCACAAGGTGGAGCCTGTAAAACGTGAAGCTCGGTGTGGGTGGAGGCTTTATCTAACTAGACAAGAGTGGGAGCAAGATGAGAAAGGGGCCTTAGCATCCTCCAAAGAAACCCTTTCTAGGACTACTTGAAAGAGGGGTTGTCTCGGCAACCTGTGAAAAGGGATGGGTCGCGGCTATAGTTCACTTCAAAGGAAAAACGACTAGGGCTCTCCGCTGGGTGTTTTTCCTCTTCTTGACCAATGACCCACCTCCTCATTCCCTGTCCAAATTAACCACGAGTGGAGGCTATTTAACTCAATGTTTCATTAAATCGGACTTCTTTACACATTGGCATCCTCTTCCAGATTAGAAGCTTCAGGATACATACCTTCCCAACCTCAACCCTTGCCCAGAACAGTGGGGAGTCGCCCCTACTCCCACATGAAACTACAAAACCCGGAGAGCCCAGCGCAACGTGCAAGGCCACCTCTAAGGATTTTTTTCGGGAGTCGCTTGGGGGATGTAGTTCGCCGATCGGATTCCAATTCGAGCTTAGAATGGTAACATGGGACATCGACAACTACAATGTCCATAATGCTTCACGAGACCAGGTATGGGCAAGGCGAGAGCCGTAGCTTCCGGGAGTAGTAGTCATACTACAGCTACAGATAATGAAAAGCAAAAGCCGAAAGATACGGAGAAAACTACAAGTCCCAGGGTGCATCGCAAGGAGGCGGTAGCCCAAGGTTTGCAGGCCTGGCCGAATGACCAGGGCGATGGAAGTCGTGGTCGCCGAGCGCGTGGGGAATGGGCTTACCGGCGTGTCGAAAGAGAAAGCACACTCGTCTTTGTGGACCCGGTCTCCCGCCTTGGGGACACGGATCGTCGGTAACACTGACAGCAGCGCCTCCTCACTTAGCTCCGCCATGACACCGGCAGCAGCTCCTCCTCACACGGCAGCTCCCACTGTACCTAGTACCCCCCCCACACCGCAGCCGCGTCCAATGAGCGCGACTCACTATGCGCATGCGCTAAATGCAAGACGCGCGAGATCGGCAGTTGGACTGAGCCTGCCTCCTGGCGCTCCGCCCTCTGCCCTTAATGCCAATAAAAAGCGCTGCCGGTACAACTGATGGTCGAAAGGACCAATCCTGTTCTTCCAGGGCAAGTGCTCCTGTGGAGGCGCCAGGGAGGAGGGCTCTGAGCTGCAGGTGCTGTGATTCAAGGACTCTAGAAGAATGCCTTACGTGTAGAGCAGAAACTGTCAGTTGTCTAAACCCATTGATTACTGAATCTTTTCCAAGGACTTGTCCAATCGGAAAGCAGAGAAGCACTTGTCTTCTTGGTATTTGAAAAGCAGTAGTAATGAGGCCGACTTTGAGAGATGTGTGGTAACTCCGTCAACCAATAAGGATGGCTGTCTCGCTTTAGACAAACCACAGTAACTCCGCCTCCAGCTGGTTTTGTGCATTGTAGTAATTCATTCTATTTTGTTTAATAAAACAGAAAAGCTGAGTGGCACCCATCAAGTTGACCGCTGTCAGGCCCATACTAAACAAAAATCCCCAGCTCACCGAGACACCAACCGGAGGGCAAGCTAGTCCCCAGCCATTGGCCAAACGTCATGATAGACATCCTTCAGACCAATGGCTTTCTGCTCTGGAGAGCGCGTTTTCCACAACTGGCCTATGAGAGTTTGCTTCGGTTCAGCCAATAGGGTGAGGGCAGGGGGCGTGGCGGGAAGTTTGAAACTCAGGGCTTTGGGAGTTGTTTGTCGAGCTGGTGTTTGCCCGGAGGTCGAGCTGGGGCCCGGTAAGTGATGTGAGTGGATTAGTGGTTAAATTCGAAGGCTCCCGCAGACCTGAACGCTCCATTAAAAAGCTCCACTTATTATCCCCGCCGAGGTCTCTGGGCTAGCGACCCGGAGGTTCCTCTGCTGGAAACTGGGAAGATCGGGTGGGTCCGGGGTCAGAGGTTCGACACGGAAGCAGTAAGCTCCGAGACCCGAGTCTTTTCTGATGGACGTTCCTTCCTCTGCGTCTGCACAGCCGGGCCCCATCCCCAGCCCTAGTGGAGATGGGTTCTACTCAGAGCGTCTCAGGCACTCCAGCACGGCCTCTGCCACGCAACAAGCATGTGTCTCGGGTGGCAGACCCTCGTTCACCTAGTGCTGGCATCCAGCGCACTCCTATTCAGGTATACTGGGCTGGGGTGGGGAATGCAAGGAAGCTGTATGGATTCCTGGGCCTCTGCCTAGCTTATTTACATGAATCCTCATTCCCACTGCCACTGGAATCTTACTTTCTCCATCTCTCTCTCTTTTATTATTTTTTGAGGTTCTAATATGATCTCCTCATTTCTGCCTTTCTCTTCCTCCAAACCCTTCCATATATCCCTCCTTTCAAATTCATGAATTCGTGATCTCATTTTTCATTAGCTGACTTTATGCCCTTTTTTTTTTTTTTTTTTTTTGAGAGACAGGGTCTCACTGTGTAGCCCTGTCACTATGTAGACCAGGCTGACCTCAAACTTGTAGAGATCCTCCTGTCTCGGTCTCCCAAGTACTGAGATAAAAGGCATGTGCCATTACCATGCCTGGCCACTTTCTGAATTCTTTAATCTGCATTAGGCAGGCTGCATGGGCAATCACAGGTCTGGCTGGGAATAAGGGGAGAGGATAAAGGTGAGGGCCCAGATTTAGTCTTAACCTATGGCATTGACAGGTGGAGAGCTCGCCACAGCCAAACCCACCTGCAGAACAGCTGAACAGTCTCAAACAGGCGCAAGACCCAGATCCCCGCTCTCCTACTCTTGGCATTGCGCGGACACCCATGAAGATCAGTGGTCCAGGCAAGTGACAGGCTCAGGGGATACCTGTGAAACTGACACCTATTCTAGGGAGCTATCACGACCATTTTTGTTTTCCTGGGTTTGTTTGGTTTTTGTTGTTCTGGGGTTTGGACCAAAGGTCTTAAGCGTGCCAGGGGCTCTATCCTCCTGTATTGGACCTTTCTCACTTAAAAACATTTTCTTACATCGATTTTGTGTGTGGGGGAGGGAGGGCACACACCTGGCACAGTTCACATGTGAAGGTCAGGGAATGGGGAATCGGTTCTCTCCTTCTACCATGGAGCTTCTTGGGTTCCAACGTAGGCCATCAGGTTTGGCTCCTTCATCCACTAATCTGGTGTTTCTATCATTTCCTTTTTTCTTTTTAAGTCAAGGTCTCCCACTGTAGCCCAGGCTGGCCTGGGACTGGAGGCAACCCTACTTTAGTACTGGGAGTGTTAGACTTGCACACATGTACCACCACGCAAGGCCCTAGCCTGGCTGGGACGCCACCCAGCGCTTATGTGGGTCCTCTCTGTATCGCTTCTTTCCAGCCTGCGTTCACTCTCCCGGTCCCCCCCTTCCCCCTGACCAGGAGCCCTGATGCTCCCTCCGCTTTTTCCCTCCTTGGGAAGCTACATACAGCTTCTCTCCCATCTTTCCTCAGACTCTCAGTGCCCACTGGTGAAAGAGCTGAGCGAAGTGTTCGAGACCGAAGTGTCCGAGACAGAAGTGTCCGAATCGATTTCCTCTCCAGTGCCTGGTCTGCCCCAGGAAACCCCTTTATCTTCTGAACTGGACCTGCCTCCGGATCCGGATCCCCAGGTATCCCTTGAGGACCAGTTGCTGCCTTGGAGCCAGACTGAACTCAATTCCAAACAGGTGTTTGCCAAGGAGGAAGCAAAACAATTCACAGAAACCATGGTTTCTGGCCAGACCTCAGACAAGCCCTCCAGAGACCCAGAGACTCCCCAGTCCTCAGGTACAAAACTGAAGAGCAAGATGGAGGGAGAGAAGCTACAGTCAGATCCTGGGCTAATGGAGGAAGAGCAAACTGTAAGCCCTAAACTTTGAGTCCTTGCTTTAACAAAACCTTTCTTCCCATAGGTTCTAAGCGCAGTAGACGGAAGACAAACAAGGTTCTAGGGAGGTCCCCTCTCACCATCCTGCAGGATGACAACTCCCCTGGGACCTTGACACTACGACAGGTAAAGGAAGAGGGGGTGAGAATTGTCACCAAGTATGTATCATTATGGGCTGGAGAAATGGCTCAGCAGTTAAGAGCACTGGCTGCTCTTCCAAAGGACTGGGGTTCAATTCCCAGCACCCACATAGTGGCTCACAGCCATCTATAAGGGATCTGATGCCTTTTGTCTTGCAGGCATACATGCAAATAGAGCGTTCATATATATAAATCAATCTTTTTTTTTAAAAAAAAGTATCCCTCATTAAAGTGGGAGGCTGGTTTTCCCGTTCCTTGCCTCTCCCTGACAGACTCCCTCTGGCCTCTCAGCTCATATAAACGCCTTTTGCAGGGTAAGCGGCCTTCTGCCCTAAGTGAAAATGTTAAGGACCTAAAGGAAGGAGTCATTCTTGGAACTGGAAGGTTTCTGAAAGCTGGAGGTGGAGCATGGGAGCAAAACGAGGACCATGACAAGGAGAATCAGCATTTTGCTTTGATGGAGAGCTAGGTCTCTGCTGGATTCTTCCCCAAGAGCACCGAGGAAAGTCCTGTTTTCTGATTCCACTCAGGCTGCCAACTCTGGTATTTGGACACTATTCTTTTATGTTCGTGTGTTTCCTGTATATTAAAGTAGATGATTTTACGTGATGTTTTAAGACGTTAGAACAAAGCTGTGCAGAGTCTTCTGTGTATAGAATGTAGGATGGCATTCTGGGAGCCTATGAGACCTGGATAGGTATCTCTCCTGCCACTTCTGAACCTCCTTTATGTTGCTTAAGTTTTGATGTCCCCAAGGCTCTGGCCTTGGCCCTCCTCTCCTCTTCCCCTTTTGTCTGGGTTTAGCTATTGCTTACCTGCTTGTAATTTTCAGGTTCTTCTCTCCACATAAATGCTCAACGTTAGTTCCCCTAAAATAAAATTCGTGATCTTCCCCTAAAAGCTATTTTCATTGCCTATTCCCTGTCCTTATGGATAAGGGAATATAGTGTACCCAGCTGCTCAGGCTGAGATCTCAGCTTTGGTCATCATATTGAATATGGCATGTCTGTGAGGTTGTCACTAGATCCTGGTGATTATATATTTTTAATGTCTTCTCCTCCCCTGTCTTGCCTGAGTGTGAGTGTGTGTGTGTGTGTGTGTGTGTGTGTTGCTGGAAATTGAACCCAGAGTTTTTGCTCCTGTTAGGTGAGTACTCTGTTACTGAGTCTGGTTCCCCTTGAATCTCTTACCACTTGCCTCATCCTTTGATGGGCCTGTAGAGGGCCAGTCTCTCTTTTCACTTCACCTCCGTAAACTGTTGTTAGGGCAGTTTTTCTGACTAGCTTAATGATCACGGTACTGCCCCATTTGAAGCTCTTTAATGGCCTCCAGGGCCATTAGTATCCAATTCCTACCCAGGCACACACACGTTATGACTGCAGTCTGTAGCATTTGGTTAGACGCCTCCCACCATTTGGCCTCTCCAAGAGACCTCAGCTTCTGCCCCGTCCTTCCTGCCCACATCTACCTAGTACTTAGCCTTATCCCTAGCACTTTTAATAGCTTGTTGCCCGTTAACGGGACCTAGGACTTCTTGGAACGCGAAGGGCATGGAAGCCAGGCATCACAAAGATACCAGGATGCTACATTTTATTAGGTAATAAGAGAGAACAAAAGGGCAGAAAGAAAGTGGCTGGGAGGGAGCCAGGATACCAGGAGTGACACCTATAGTCATGGGCTGAGCGCTCTGGCCATTCCCAGGCTGGACAAAGGCTGCTGGTAGCCCAGGAGTCGTCTAGGGTGGGGAGGGTCTGTTCTTGTTTATGAAGGGAGAAGCTATGAGGACTGTGGAGAGGAGAGGCCCTGGAGGAAATGGGGCAGTTCTTTGCCCTTGTGTCCCTGCTACTCCCAAAGGCACACTCCCATAATCCCACCTGCCGTTAGAAGGAAGTTTACTGGGAGTGGCCCCAGGGTATAGAAGACTGACCCTAAGGAGACAGGGCATAGGAGGAGTCAGCTGAGAGCCTTCATGGCTTCCCACCACTTCCTCCAGCCTCCTCAGTTCCAGATCTTGAGGAAGCTGTCCCAGGATCCAGTGGCCACAGCCATGCCGTCAGCTGTGACCCCCAGGCAACTGACTCTGTTGTCATGGCCAGAAAGAACGCCTGAGGAGGAGGGAGAAAAAGTCAGTCTACCGTGCCACAATGTGTGAGGTCTGTGTGAGCACAGAAGCCCTGGTGGACTAGACTGCCCTTGATGGAGACTAAGGAACTGAGGAGGATTAGCCCTGAGGAGAGGGATTTCTTGTCCGGTCAGATCCTCCATCGAGAACTTGAGTCACTGGTGGGGCAAGGGTAAACTGATTAATAATGTCAGGATGCTGTGAAGAAGGCAGGGCCACTTTGAAGGGCCCAAAAGGGTCCTTTGTTTCTAGGTTTAAAAAAGAAAAGGCAAGGGGTTGGGGATTTGGCTTAGTGGTAGAGCGCTTGCCTAGCAACCTGCAAGGCCCTGGTTTGGTCCCCAGCTCCAAAAAAAAAAAAAAAAAAAAAAGAAAAAGAAAAGGCAAGGCCCAGGGGAGTGACATGTACAGGGGACCTCAGAAAGTAAGCAAATGAGCAGGCCTTGGGGCCTATCTCGGGGGTATTTTCATTCAGCTCTTGCTTGGTCTCTCCTGGTAGAAGGCAGACTGTCCTTTCCCACACTCGAGTAGATCAATGCTAGACAAGCCCCTAGGCTAGCCCAAGATCCTGGTGCTCTCTACATCTTGACTTACTCTCATCCACACCTCCCTAGGCTGTCCCTTTAAGTGTATGGCCTTGAAACTGCAGTACTGGACACTTAAGGTACACAGGTTTGGGGGTGACCAGAAGGAGCAGACAGCACTAGGCAGGGGAAGGGCTGCTTTCTGTTTGGGGAACATGGTCTTAGTTTCAGAAGCAAAGGCAACAGTTAGGGATCAGCAGTGTTGGGTGGGGGGTCACCATGAAGAGAACCGAGAGGAAAAGAGGGAGGGCAGGCAAGTCTAGGGCAGACCCTTACCTACACGCTCACACTTCAGAGAGTCCCAGACATTGCAGTTGAAGTCATCATAGCCAGCAAAGAGCAGGCGACCACTGAGTGAGAAGGCTACGGACGTGATGCCACAGATGATGCTCTCGTGGGAGTAGGCTGTCAGTTCCTGGTCTGCCCTCAGGTCAAAGAGGCGGCAGGAGGCATCATCTGAGCCAGTGCAGATGGCCTCCCCATTGGGAAAGAACTGAGGATACAGTTGGGAAGTGGTCAGGGCTCAGACCTGGGACAGCCTTGCCTTCCTGCCTGCTTCCTAGCTCCTACTGGGGGAGTGTGAGCCGCTTCTCTCAGCCTCTGGGTCTGTTTCTTGGTAGGGCGAGGCAGCCAGCTACATTGAAGTTGTTCTTGAAGCTCCTTCAACCCATGAGTCCAGCACTATAGGCAGGCATGTCGCAGGCAGGCAAGAGAACCAAGATCTCCCAGGGTCTCCCAGAAAGATCAGATTCCTACTGCTACTACCGTAATGACTACATCAGGGTTTGTAAAGTAACACAAGGTCCAGGCATATAACCTGAATGCCACCATAAAGAATAACAGGCATACTTTGAGGGGAATCCTAGAAAACGAGTGTACCCTCATCCAAAAGATGTAATGTGGCCAGGCAGTGGTGGTGCACACCTTTAATACCAGCACTTGGAAGGCAGAGGCAGGTGAGTTCTGAGTTCAAGGCCAGCCTGGTCTACAGAGCTAGTTCTAGGACAGCCAGAGTATATATAATAAGACTTTCTTTTAGGGTTTTTTGTTTTGTTTTGTTTTTTGACTTAGGGCTGGGGAAATGGCTCTGCAGCTGAGAACACTTGCTCTTGCAGAGAACCTAAGTTCAGCTGCACCCACACGACAGCTCCTGACTGTGACTCTGGCTCTAGGGAATCCAACACCCTCTTCTGTCCTCCAGGAAGTGTTTAAGGGGCAAAGCCATGATCTCTGCGGTCTACTCTCAGAACCCAGGACTGAGGACCTAGCGTGCAGCTCGGTGTAGGGCGCCTGCTTACGTGTGAAAGCTCTGTGTTGGAGCTCCAGCTCCACCCAGAGGACAGAGGGAAGGATCCAAGTGTGAGTGAGTGTGCGTGCACACGCGTGTCTAGAGACAACGGTAAAGCAAGTGTGGCAAGATGTTAACGGTGGATCTGGGAGAAGCGGACATGGGATTCCTTGTCACTGGTTTTGAAACTATCCTACGAGGTAAAATTATTTTCAAAAATGATAAGGAAAGGCTCAGAGGCACTTTGGAAGCGGGTCAGAGGCATGTACTGGGGTTTGAGGTAGTAGCTGAAGGGCACTCACACAGATAGCATTGATGTCTGACTCGTGGCCAGTGAAAGTCTGGCGACAGGTCCCTTCCCTCACATCCCAGAGCTTGGCGCTGGCATCACAGGCTCCCGAGATGAAGAGTTTGTAGTCTGGGGACACAGCCAGGCTCATGCAGTCACCAGTGTGTCCCACGAACACGGTCTTCTGCTGCCCTGTCTCAATGTCCCACAAGGCACTGCCAGGAGAGAGGGAGCCCATCACAGAGCAATGTCACAGTTGCCCAGGACAGGGTGACCTTCCTCAGCACCCACGGCATTCAGCCCTTACCACGTGGTGTCCCCAGAGCTAGTCACAATGTTGTTGTCATCCAGGAAGCGGCAACAGGAGAGATAACCTGGAGGTGGTTAGAAGGGCAGCACCCTGGCTCAAGGCCCTGGGCATAACTGGCCAGGGGCTTGGACTTCCTTGACCCCCTACCCAGGGAAAGAGAATTTCTCACCTGTGTGAGCCGAGAGTTCCCGGCTGACCTTGACATTGCCCTCACGGGATTTGAGACTGTAGATTGAGCACATGTTATCCAGCCCCCCACATGCCACGAAGTTCCCTGATGGTGCATAGGCACAGGTCATGACCCAGGAGGAACGCAGCGGGATAGCATGCACCTGCAAGGGAGGGTAGATTTGGCGGCAGGTGGAACCCGTGCTTCAGCCAAACAGGACAGAGATTAGGCATGGCATCCCCAGGAAGGGTGGAGGGTCCGTAGGAAGGGCTGGTACCTTATTGGTGGTGTAAGTGTCCCACACGATCAGCTTCCCATCCTGCGAGGCACTTACTAGCAGCCTGGAGAAAGGCACCTGTGTCACCCGTCCCTCTTTCCCTGCCTCCCCCTCCCCTCTAGGTCCCTCTGGAGCCTCACTTGGAGTCAGTGGCCCAGTGCATGGCATAGATCTTAGCCAGGTGTCCCCTTAACGTCCTCCGTGTCCGCATCTGGACTCGTCCCACCACCTCCAGGCCAGACACAAGCTGCAGAGAAAGGGGTTATTGGGTTTCACGTGTCTGCCACAGCCCTGCTCCGGATGAGCTTCTGCTGGGGACCAGACACTTGAGCAGATTCCCCGACCTTAGAGAAAGCGGTCCCTGGTCTAGCGTGACCGAGCCTCCGATGGTAGACGGGTGCTTGGCTAGCTTAATGGCCACTAAGATGCTAAACAGTATAGTGAGTGTTTAGTAGGTGTCTCCATACCAAGGGGGGAGGGAGCAGGAGGAGGGGGAAGAAGAAGAGGAGAAATTTCTGGTACGGAGATATTCTACCCCGATCAATTTCAAGCTGCCAGTATGAGGTCACTGAACATAAACTTGGGGACACACTGGTGGTGTCAGATTGGTAGGTGGCTGTTCCCACACACCTGTGGCACACAGCCACTGCATTGCCATCATCTGGGATTGCACCTGCTGAAATCTGGTCCTCCACGCCGCACAGCCACAAGCAGCCTCCTAGCCGCTAAGCATAGGGAGTCCGTAGACTCCATCTGCTCGACTTTGTCCCCTTCAGCAAATCGTCACACCGTTCCCTGGCCTTTTATCTTACAGAGCTACCATGAAAACTGTAGAGTGAGTAGCTTCTCGTCTAACCCATTGCCCTCCTCATGTCTACTCTTTGTACATATTTAATTCAATGGATTCTGTTAGCTTTTCTCCCCTCAGTACTGCAGGTTGCACTAGGGCCTCAGTACGCTAAGAATTCTACCACTGAAATATATCCCCAGACCCTTTCTGCTTTTTTCTTCTTTAACACAGTATTTCTATTAATTGTTTGGTCATTTTGCACAGGCATTTTGGTCGTGTCTGTCCCACTCGTCCTAGCTCCTCCCACGTCCACCCTTTACCTCCGACCCCCATGCAACCTTCATGTCTTCCTTTTCGACATTTTTTTCAAAGCTCAGTTTTTCCCTTTTTACTTTGAGACAGTCTGGTCTTAAACCCACTCTGCAGCCCAGGCATGCCTTGAGTTTTCAATCCCGCCTCCGCCTTCCAGGTAACGAGATTACAAGTCTGTGGCACCCAGCATGGGCTATCAATTCTAAGAAACAGTAGTAATTTGTGAACCACCAAGGGAGAAACAATAGGCTAATGAGGTTTTGTGCGTCGTTTGATGCATCTCCATTCTGGAAAAATCTGTGACGAAGCACGTGTCTTAAAATGGATGAAACGTCACCTTAGTGACTGTCAATTCGAGTCCTACACACCCCCTCCATCCTCACTGCTCAGGACGAGGTCTCCAGTATCCAATATCATGGCTGGCCCAGAGCAGGTCTTAGGAGATGTTTGTTGAATTAATTCATGAATGTCTTTCCTCGCTCCAAGGACACAATGTGCTAAAAGCGCAGGCCCCCTTACGTTGCTGGTCCTGAAGCGCTTGTTCAGTCCCCTCCCCTCCTGTCATGTCCTGCCTCAGAGGAGCAGGTCTCACCTCAGCCAGAGTGATGTCCGCACAGGCTTTCCTGGCATCCTGCGGGGAAAGCAGACATCAGGGAGGCTATGGGAGGGTAGGGGCATGCACGCGCGCCTCACATGTGGGAGGGCATGGGGCTCTGCAGTTGGGAGGTGGTCTCAAATGGGAGGTCCAGATTTAACGTCTCTGAACCCTGCTAGATCGGAGGACTCTAAAGTGTCACCCCAGAGTGAACCCAACCCCTCCCAGGCCACACTGCTGCGTGTCCTGAGTTCTGTTCTCCAGGGTCCCTAGGATGAGGGCTCTGGGGTTACAGCAATCTGCTTCTTGAGCTGCTCCGCCTCCTGCTTCAGCTGCTCCATCTCCCCCATGGTTCACAGGTCGAGGGGTAGTCCTGGCTCCTGCCAGGGATGTGGAATAGGTGTTAGGAGTCCCCATCAGATCATATTTCTGTTCTTCCCATCCTGCCCTACTCCTGTGATGGGGGGGCTCTCCCTCTTGGATATCAATCCCAGCCCTGTCTGGACCCTCCCAGTGGGCCCCCAATCCCAGAGGGCCAGCTCCTTCTTACTTGGGCTCTAGCTGGATTTCTCCCAGGTTTCCGCTTCCCAGGCGCCTCCTCACGGTCTCAGCTGTGATGCCTGCCTGTCACCTGCCCCCCTCTGCTGCCAGAGGAGCTGGCCTGGCCTGGCCCTGACTGGGAGGGAGGGGGGGACTGACAGGGAAGGGTAAGGCCAGCAACAGCCAGGCAAATGAAATCAGCTGGCAGGGGTAGGGGAGAGGCCAGGGAGGGAGGGAGGTATGTGGCTTCCAGAGACTTGGGCCTGCCTAGAGGGGTGGGGAACAGGCTTGTGAACCAGAGAAGAGCAGCACCCCCCTATCCAGCTATAAGAAGGGGGGGATAAGGGGGTGCCTCCACGGTCAGTCTGCCAACAGGGATAAGAGCATCAGCCTGTGGATCAGAGAAAAGCTGTGAGGATTATTGCCGGGTTTGGGGAGTGGAGCAGGGGCAGCCACAGCTCCAGCGGCCCCCAGGCCCTAACCCCAACTTGTGGTCATGATCTTGGCAGTGTGGGCGTGTAGAGCAAGCGGGCCAGGGGCCAGGACAGGAGGGTGACAGATGACCCTGTTGTCAACACCACAAGCCATGCTTCCTTGTCGAGGGCTGTGGGGGAAGAGGGTACAGGCAGAAGCTGAGATTACAAGGGACTGAGCTGGATAATCCTTTTTCTCGACAAGCCCTGACCAGCTGCCCCTAGGCCTGATCCTAGTTGGGGGAGTTGGCAGGGGATCCAGAGGGAAGCTGGGCCATGGGCCCCTGCCTTGTGGGCAAAGACATGACTTCGAAAGAGAACAGAACTCTGTGTCCTGCTCCTAAGCTGAGCGTCTGTCTGTCTTCACGCTTGCTCACATGACTCCTGGGGTCTTAGTGGACTGTGAAGGTGGGAGGCAGAAGGACCAGACACCCCCCTGAACCTTCCTCAGGGAGGGATGATAGGGCTTAGAGTGGGAGGCCCAAGGAGCAGCGGTGTTGGTGGGGATGGGGCACAGGATCTATTTGCATGAAGCAGCAGGTGGCTGAGATTTCCCTGACAAATCACGGGCTGTCATGGCTCCACCTCTGGGAGGCCCCCCAGACACCACCTGTCTCCTCCCAGGCCAGTCCTAGCCAACCCCACCTCCAGCAGCCGCCAAAGCTGGGATATAGCAGACCAGGCCCTGGCTGGGTAGTCACATCCTTTATTGCACAGGTTGGGAGAAGGTGAGACTGTCTCTCCTCTCTGTGTGTTTCTTATGAGAAGCACTTGGCCCTCAATCCTCGCCATGCCCTTCAGAGAGGCACAGTGATCTTTGCCTGTCCTAGGGAGTTTGCAGGCCCCCCAGTCGGGGCCAGCCCTAGCTCCCAAGGCCTGACGTTCTCTAGGCTGAGTCTGTGTTGCAAGCTTGTGAGGCCAGGGTTTGGTGGCCCTTGTAGGTCCCCGAGATGGTAGACTCGGCATGCTACTATGTCCCCAATGTCATCAGGGCTTTCTCATTGGTCCCTTCCCAAGCTGAGTGGCCATATCCAAAGAAGCTGGCCGTTCACAGTTCCTCTCGGACCCGGAGTGGTTTCCCCGCTTTGTCTTGGACCCGCTGAAGCTTGTGACTTGGGGGTTCTGGGGAAGGGTCTCTACTCAGGATTTCTTCCTCCTCCTCATTTTCCTCTTCCTCCTCCTCTTCCTCCCGCAACAGCTCTTTGGCTTCTGTCCACTCCTGGGAATGGAGAGAACTGTGGTTCAGTCCTCTGTATCTACCTTTCCTGGGCTATCTCAGTCACCCAAGAGTTTTATAGGGAAGGGAGCCTCACCCACTCACAAACTTCCCCTCTGACCACTTGCCCACCTGCCCACCCCTTTCACCTCTTCCTCCCTACCTGCTCCCTGTGCTCAGGTGCCCAGGTGTGCCACAGAGCTAGGGCACAACGCCGTCCCCGAGTCACAGCCCATACGCCATGGGGATTCTCACCCCCAGAGCTGAAGGCCACGAGGCGTCCACACCGAGGACGGACCTGAGCCTGAGGGGTGCAGGAATGCAGCGTCAGACTTCCTGTCCCCCTATCACACTTCACTCCCTGACTCGGACTAGCTTGGGGCAGATGAGAAGTTGGCCCTTAGTCAGGAAGGAAAAATGCAAAACGGAGGCTGAGGGGCATGGAAGTCAAAGGGGCAGTGCCTTTGGAGGGTCTCTCGTCCGTTCCCCATCCCAGAGCTTGACCTTTCCTGCCTGATGACTCCATAAGACCGGAGAGAAGAAATCTGAGGGCTTACAGCAGCACCAGAAGGGATAGGAGGAGACAAGGACCTTGGATGGATGCATTTGCACCCTAAGGAAACCGGAGACTGTGCATGAGGGCACAGAAGGCTAGCAGGCGGCTGCTCCTTTCTGTTCATGCTTTAGGGTGAAGAGGAAGGCAGAATTCCTCTGGGTAACACAGGTTGGCCTGGAACTCCTGCCCCCACCTCCCTAACGCTAGGGTTACAGATATATACTACCAAGCCTGCCCTCTCCCCGCCCATTTCTAGGTCCTGGAATAGAAGTCTCCGTGATGAAAGAATGGATCGATAGTAAATAATAAATGGTAGAATGCTAAACATTCATCAACTGCTTATTAATACAGTACTGGCTCATTCTTTTAAGCATATTATATAAATTACTTTTTATGGGGTCAGAGAGATGGCTCAGGGGGTAAAGACGCTTGCCACCAAGACCAACAACCTGAGTTCAAGCCCTAGAAGCCACATGGTTGAAGGAGAGAACCAGCTCCTACCCGTTGTTCTCTGTTCTTTACACACGTGCTGTGATGCCGTGCATTCACCCCTACACCCACTCCTCACACATGCACACACAGATGCACATATAAATATTTTTAAAAATTACTTCTCATAGCGCTGGGAGGATGGCTTAGTAGGTAAAGTGCCTGCAGTGCAAGTATAAGGACCCGAGTTTGGATCCCCAGAACCCACATAAAAGCTAGATGAAGCAGAACACTCCAGATGTGAGGCAGAGGCAAGAGGATGACATCTGAAGCTGTGTTCTGATCGCCACATGTGCATTTGACATGTGCATGTCCTGGTATGTTCACACACCTGCAGGCCACACAGTATGTGTGTACAAAGCCAGGCATGGGGTCACACGCCTTTAATCCCAGCACTTGGGAGGTTCAAAAAGGCAGGTCTCTGTGGCTCAAAACCATCCTGGTCTACATAGTAAGTTCCAGCCAGCCCGGCTGCACAGACCCTGCCTCCAGAAACGAAAAGAAGGGGAGACCGGCTAGCCAGCCACTCGGGGCGGTGCATGTCTATAATCTTAGCACTCAGAAAGCCACAAGAGGAAGATCGCTGTAAATGCAAGAGTAGCCGTGATAGCTACCTTGTCAATCCAAGATTAACCTGGTCTATGTGGCAAGATGTAAACAACAACAACAATAGCACCAACGTCAACAATAGTGGGTATTATTGTCACCCTTCGTTAGGGAAATGAGCCTCAGAAATGCTAAGAACCCCAATAGAAACTCTAGTCCAGTGGTCCTGTCTGTGCCTGTGCCACTAGCTCCACTGGGGCCTCACTGTGGGGGAGGAAAGGTTAAATCTTCAGGTCCCTAGAGTAGGGACACAAGGCTCTGTGGGCTCCCCTAGGTTGTGCTTCATCTCCCTTGGTTTTTGTTTTGTTTTGTTTTAAATATTTATTATATGTAAGTACACTGTAGCTGTTCAGACACACCAGAAGAGGGCATCAGATCCCATTACAGATGGTTGTGAGCCACCATGTGGTTGCTGGGACTTGAACTCATGACTTCTGGAAGAGCAGTCAGTGCTCTTAACCACTGAGCCATCTCTCCAGCCCCTCCCTTGGTTTGTTTTTTTGTTTTTTTGTTTTTTTGTTTTTTTTCTTTTTTTTCGGAGCTGGGAACCGAACCCAGGGCCTTGCGTTTGCTAGGCAAGCACTCTACCACTGAGCTAAATCCCCAACCCCCCTCCCTTGGTTTTTATTACTGTATTTTATTGTGCATGCTTTGTCTCCATGTATGTCTGTGCACCACACGCATTCCTGAGAGGACGTCCTGTAGAGGATGGAAGAGGGTGTTAGATCCCCTGAAACTAGATAGAGATGGTTGTGAACCACCGTGTGGATGCTGGGAACCAAACCGGGTCCTCTGAAAGAGCAGCCTGGTGCCCCTAACCACTGAACTATCTCTCCAGTCCCTCCTTGTCTGTTTTTTTTTTTTTTTTCTTTTTTTTTCTTTTTTTCTTTTTTTTCAGAGCTGGGGACCAAACCCTGGGCCTTGCGCTTCCTAGGCAAGCGCTCTACCACTGAGCTAAATCCCCAACCCCTCCTTGTCTGTTTTTGTTTTGAGTTTTTAACTACTTTTGTTGGGGTTTGGGGGGTGAATGTTACAGCATGGTGTGGAGGTCAGAGGAGAACCATGGAAACCGCTTCTCTCCTTCTCCCATGTCAGTTCTAGAGAGATCAAATTCCGGGTGTCAGGCTTAGGGGTACACTCTTTTACCCCCTGAACTACCTCACAGTTTTGTTAGAAGGTGTCTTGGTACATTGTTCAGGCTGACCTTGAACTCCTGAGTTCATGTGATCCCCCAACCTTAGCTTCCATCAATAGCTTGAATTACAATCCTTTACCCAGCTACACTTAACTATCCTTAGGAGATGAAGGCATACCATGAAGGTAGGGTGAGGGACCACTTAGCGATGTCCTGTGTCCTATGGGGACTCAACCCACCACTGCAGAAAGCCTTGAACATAGGGCCAGTAGGACTAGAGAGGCGGGGGAGACAGGGTTAAGGTGGCCCCAGCCATTTCCCTGCATTTGCCTCTGGAGAGCTTCTGTTTTGAATCCTGTCCCCACAGCTGGGCCCTCTGCCCCAACCCCCTACCGTGACAGTGAGGGCGTTGGGCTGTGTGAAGAACAGGTCGCCTCCCTTGAAGTCATCATTGAGGTAGAGGAGTCCACTGGGAAATAAAAAAAGGCAGGAGGAGGCAGTGAGGCCCCCATCCAGCCCCCAAGCCTGCAGCAAGACAGCCCTTGTGCCTTTGTGTGCCTACCCCAGAGAAACTGACTACCAACCTATAGTCTCGATAGGTGTAGGCTGGGGGCTCCCGCCAGCATTCCCCGGTGTCAGGGTCCAGGAAGCAGTTGTCTGCATGAACCGGGTGACTCAGGTCCATACGCTGTTCTTGCTCACCTAGGATGCAAATGGATCTGGTGAATGAATCAGGGTCCCTACCATGGTCCCCCCTGGGCTCACCCCACCCAGATGCCAGCTCCTGGAGTGACGAATAAGCAGAGGTGCTCCCTGCTCCCAGTGAGGCCAGTAGGGGACTTTCTGCAGTGAGGATGGGGGACCGAGACTGGGCAGGCGCCATGGTGTACCCTGGTCATTACCTTCTATGGCACTTCTACACACCAGGTGCGTGAAAGAAAGATGCAGTGGCCGTTCCGGGGAGAAGTAGGCCTGGGTCAAGGTGCGTACTCGCTCACTCACCTCCAGAAGCAGCTTAGCGCCTGGCCTGCCCACCGTCCCAGCCCGGGCCAGCTGCAGGCAGGGAGAGAGTCCATGAAAAAGGCAGGCCTACCTAGCACAAGCCCCTGCCTGTCTCTGATACCAATCTTCTGTGTGGGTCTACAGTCCAGTAGCCCAAGCTTCTCCTCCCAGCATCTCCATGACAACACCAGGGCCCCAAGTTTCAGACTATGTGATCTAGGTCCCCAGAGAATTCCTCCTTAGAAGCCCAGGCTTGGTATCCAGCCTCCTGTCATGGCGTCTCTTCTCAAGCCCTGAGCACCAGACCAGTCACGGGGCTTCCTCTTACCTGAGCAGCCTTGAGCACCGTGAGCCCCTCAAACCGTTCGTGAGGACTATGAGGGGAGCGGCGCCCACGGTAGCCTGACCTGGCTCCAGCCTCAGCTGCATCCTAAAAAGAGAAGAGGTTTACATGGACTCACTCCCGACACACCTCGCTGCCACACGCTGTCAGGCTCTCCTGCAGGCCTTCCTGGTGCCTGGAGTTGAATAGAAACTTCCAGAATCCCCTTGTGACTTTTCCCTGAGCTATGGCTCTCTCCCAGAGAATGGCAATTGTCCTGGTTGTCCAGACTGTCACTCTCAGAGAAAAGCTGGGAAATGCTGCTTACCAAAGGGACCGTGTGGCCATTATCCTGGAGAGTATCCCACAGCGGGGAAGAAGTGACCTTGAGAGATCAAGAGTGACCGAAGGAGAGACAGAGCTGGGGTGTGGGGAAGGAAGTGCATCACCCTTCCCTGGGGAGGACAGGAGTCCTGCAAGCAGGACCGTTACACAAGGTCTGACAGGCCACTTCTGACAGGAAGCGTGAGGCGTTGAGACATCACTGATCCTGTCCCACTGATAGTTTTTGGAGAACCTCTGGGCTCCATAACTCCACACTGCCTCTAACGCCAGATCCCTATCACCCACCTGCCTCCCATGATTTATTACCCGGAGTTGCCCCGAGTCACGTCTTCCTATGAGATTTTTTTTCTTTTTCTTTTTTTCCGGAGCTGGGGACTGAACCCAGGGCCTTGCGCTTGCTAGGCAAGTGCTCTACCACTGAGCTAAATCCCCAGCCCCGAGATTTTTTTTTAAGACAGGGTACCATTCTGTAGCGAAGGTTAGCCTGGAAATCAGTAGGGGCCCAGACTAGCCTCGAGTTTGCAGCCATCTTCCTCCTTCACCTCCCAAGTGCTGGGATCTAAGAGTGAACAACCGTGCCCTGCAGACATTCACTTTATAGCCTGCTTGTTGAAGCTCTGTGTCACTCCCTAGTAAACAGCCTGAGAGTCCACCTGGTCACCCAAGACATAAGCTGCCACCTCTGCAGTGCTGGGATCAAACCTAGGAGCTAACCCATGCTAAGCAATCCCCACCACACCAAACTGTCCATCTGTATACATTGAGATGGTGTCTCGGGTAGCCCCGGCTGACCTTAAAGCTGATACGGAGCCGCCAAGGATGATTTTGAATTCCTGCTTCTCCTGCCTCAGCTTTCCTAAGTGCTGGTTGCAGATCTGTGTCACCATGCCTGGTTCATGAGGTGCTAGGAATCAAACCCAGGGTTGTGTTCGAGCTGGGCAAGCCCTCTGTCGAACAAGGCAACCTCCTCAACCCAGGATTCTTTTTTTTTTTTTTAAGATTTATTTATTTATTATATATAAGTACATACACTGTAGCTGTCTTCAGACACACCAGAAGAGGGCATCAGATCCCATTACAGATGCTTGTGAGCCACCATGTGGTTGCTGGGATTTGAACTCAGGACCTCAGGAAGAGCAGTCAGTGTTCTTAACCACTGAGCCATCTCTCCAGCCCCCCCAGGATTTGTTTTAAGATAATCAATACATAGGGAAACCAGCTCATATGGGGATAAGTGATATGAAGGCCATCTAATAGGGTTACGGGTTTACACGTGTTTGCCCACAGACACGCAAAGAGGTGCCGTATAAACTGAAACCAAATAATGCAGAGATGCCACTTGGGTATGCGAAAAGGAAAAAACAGCAGAGGTCCTGAGGCCAGATTGAGTTAAGGAACCGAAAGACGTCTGATATTTGAGGCTACCCTTGGTGTCGCTCTCTCAGTCTTCTGCAGACTTAGTCCTTAACTTCTCTCGCTTTTATTCCTGCAGGTCTCATCTGTTCCCCTCTCCTCTCTTCATCCAACCTCATACGCCACACTTTTCGCCCATGCCTTCTAAAGACTGCCACTAGAGGGAGCTCCTGAGTCTACAGAATGAACGGCTTAAATCCACCAGTAACTGTCCACCATCTACAAATAAGGCTGACACTCCCTAGCAGGAAACCGACGGCCCTCTGTGCTGATTGGCTATCACCCGGCTCTCTCCTCTTCCCAGTACCGTCTTGATAACAGCTGACTAACAGCAGCTGTGCATCCTGAGTTGTTTTCCTCATTCTCCTAAAGGCTTCCCAATGTACTAACGTATTTAACCCTCAGGACAACACTATGCTGGAAACATTATGATCAGTCTTCCTTTACAGATGGGAAACTAACTCACAGACATTTAAGTAAATTGCCCAAAGTCACAGAACTACTGGATCTGGGTCTGGTCCACACTTTTTTGTTTGGTTGCTTTTGGGAGGGGGGTTCTTATTTGTTTTGTTTTGTTTTGTTTTGTTTTGTTTTTTCCTTCGGAGCTGGGGACCGAACCCAGGGCCTTCTGCTTGCTAGGCAAGCGCTCTACCACTGAGCTAAATCCCCAACCCTTGTTTTGTTTTTGAGACAGACTTTCTCCGTGTAACCTTGGCTGTCCTGGAAGACCAAGCTGGCCTAGACCTCAGAGATTCAACTGCTCACTGCTCAGCCTGGTCCACACTTTCAATCTGTGTTTTACTGCAGTTCCTGGAAAGCACCTTGTTCTCTCCTCCTCCTCCTCCTCCTCCTCCTCCTCCTCTCTTTCCTCCTCCTCCTCCTCTCTTTCCTCTTCCTCCTCCTCTTTCTCTTCCTTTTAAAGTTTTTATTATCATTTTCTTTTTATGTGTATGAATGTTTTGCCTGCATGTAGGTCTGGGTTTCAAACCGCCTGGAACTGGATTTACAGGTAGTTGTGAGCCACCATGTGGTAGGAATCAAACCCTGGTCCTCTGGAAGAGCACTCAGTGCTCCTAACCGCTGAGCCATCTCTCAGTCTCTCCTTCTTCCTTTGTCTTCTCCCTTCTTTCCTTTCTTTCTCTCCTTTGAGAAGGGGTCTCTTTTATGTTGCCCAGGCTGGCTTCAAACTCCTAAGCCCCAACAGTTCTCCTGCCTAGGCCTCCCCACTAACTGGGACAACTGAAAATGAGGGAGACCATCGTAAGGAGCCGAAGGTGTGGCACGGCACTTGCCTAGTGTGTACAAACCCCGAGTTTAACCCTTAGGCACTGCAAACCACAGCAAGACTGGTGTGGGACTGAACTGGAACACCGGCCCCCTGATAAACCTCCTAAGACATTGCTTGTCAGTGTTTCTGTTTAGATGGTGCGTACCTCTTTATCACACTCACCACCTGCTCCAGTTATGTCTCCTTGTCTGTTTCCCTCTGTATACGTGACTCTAAGGGGCAGTCTTTGCTTCCCTACTTCCAACTGGAATGTAGCCATTTCTAGGCCACAGCAGGTACGCCATGAATATGTGCTAAATGGGTCCAAGTCTGGAGTAAGGACTGAGGCATTATGGGATGGCAGCCTCAACTCGGAAGCGTGGGTTATTCAACCCAAACCAGGAGAGGATGAAGTGCCAGGGAAAAGAATCCTGAACTCCATCGGATCTCTCTGGTAGCCAGGGAGCCTTCCACGTGTACCCACCCACACCCTCACACTTCTTTTCTTCCTAATCTTTGTAAAGCATACCCACCCTGACCGGGTGTGGGGCCATGCACTTACGAGGCTGTCCTTAGGTTAGGTGGAGTGCTGAAAGGAGGATCCTGAATTGGTTAGGCCAGCCTGGGCAACAAAACCCTGTCTCAAATAAGAACTCCCATCCTATCTCTATCGGCTAAATTAAGAGGAAAAAGGAGCTGGATGGTGGTGGCCCACATCTTAGATCTCAGTGCTCTGAGGCAGAGGCGTGGAGATCTCTGTGAATTCAGGGCCAGCCTGGCCTACAAGGTGAATTTCGGACAACCAGGTTACATAGAGAGACCTTGTCTCAAAAAACAAAAAACAAAACAAAACAAAAACAAAAACAAAAACCAAGAAAACACACACACACACACACACACACACACACACACACACACGGAAGTAGAGGAACACGGCATCTGCATTGCTGATGGAACCCTGGACCATCCTGGAAGCTCTGGAAGCTGCTGCAGTCCTCTGTGGGCATTAGCAAGCCCAGAATCCATCCACACCCACAGAGCAAGCAAATGGTGCCCACGGAATAGAAAGCCCCAGCCTTTTAGATAGTGTCTTTTGGATGGCAGCTTCCAACACAGATGCGGGAGTGGAGTTAGCAGGGGTAGGAGAAGAAGCCCTGCGGATCTTATTAAGTTAAGAACATAGAGACATCTGTCCTGAATGTGGTCACCTGAAGCAGAAACTCATCCTCTGTAGCTACTGCTCTGAGAAAATGCTTGAGGAGACAACAAATGAAGACCCGAGGAGGAGGATCTGGGCGTGGTGGCCGCATGCCGTTAGTCCCAGCACTCCTTGCTCCTCGGGAGACAGAGACCTCTGGATGGCTCTCTCTGAATCCAAGGCCAGCCTGGTCTATCTAGTGAGACCAATTCTCAAAAAAAAAAAGGGTATGTGTTAAAGCTCCTTCCACAGACGCTGCACACAGGAGTGACACCATCTGAACAGGATCAGGGCAGAAGGACTGCTGAACAGCACAGGAAGAGGCCACCCTGGTTCACCCAGAACTAACAGCAAAAATGTTAAAGGACAACTCCCCAGCCAGACCGTCTCTAAAGTCCGCTATGCCTCATCATCACTGTAGTTTTTAAAAGACTTTACTGGCTGTTAGCCTCAAATGAGCTAATTTGAAGACTGTATCATGAATAAACTCATCATGCTTATGCAAACAAATGAAAAGTAAATAAAAAGAGGAAAAGGAATTTTTCCACAATTGAGATAAAACACAGACTTTCGGAGAAACTTGAATCCGGACGGTGGTGGCGCACACCTTTAATGCTAGCACTTGGGAGGCAGAGGCGGATGGATCTCTACGAGTTCGAAGCCAGGGGAAGCCAGCCTGGTCTACAGAATGAGCTCCAGGCAGCCAAGGAGAAACTTGTGACAGACAGAGCCCTGAGTGAACACTCCCAGAGC
The DNA here is from genome assembly GCF_011064425.1 of Rattus rattus. Classification (NCBI taxonomy): domain Eukaryota; kingdom Metazoa; phylum Chordata; class Mammalia; order Rodentia; family Muridae; genus Rattus; species Rattus rattus. The sequence goes on along the minus strand of NC_046159.1, from coordinate 23,041,228 downwards.
AAGGAGCAGGCAGCTGAGCCTGAGGGAGCCTAACCAGGTGGCTGCACCACACACCAGCCTACCTTGGCCAGCTGCAGTAGAAGCCCACACTCGGCTGGAGTTAGCAGCCCATCTAAGACAGCCCGCTCCGATCCATTCAGCTGCTGGGCATCCTGGGTGAGAGTCACACCCTCCAGGAGAAGGGCATCTGCGAGAGGAAGCATTGGGGCAGATGTCACGGGGGCTCAATTAAAGAGCAGTAGCTGTCAGATTCCAGGCCCTCAGGCTTCTGCCTCTGAGCTTCCCCACCTTGCCGTTTTACCTCCCTACCCCCACTCTCAGCTCCTGTCCCCCCCCCTGCCCAGCCCCCGGTCCCCAATATGTATTAAGGAACTCACCCTTCCAGTAAGTCGGGGGCTTCTGCTGTGGCGGCTCACTGTCCCAGGGCTTCTTCTCTTGATCCTCTCTCGGGTGACAGAGATACTCAGTAGACCGTGCAGACCCACCCTTTTGCCTTCCCAGCCTGGGCCAAGCAGCCCCCATCACAGAGTGTGCCCTACCTGAGCTTCTCTCTCAGTGCTTTAGGGACGAAAGCCTCTGGGGTCCAAGAATCCTGGGATAGTCAAGAACAGCACCCTCACCCTCCATGACTAGCTCCTGGGATTCCTGACCTTAGAATCTGACCCGATTCCAGGGAGGAAGGCAAAGGAGGGAGAGCCTAGGCTCAGCGCCAGAGCTAGCTAAACAGCCTAGAGGCTGAGGTTCTAGACCAGACTGTAATAAGCAACGAAGTCCTTCACACTGTTTGCCAGGTGCTAAGGCTTTATACTTGCAGTGTGATTTGAGGTTTAAAGTTTATAATGGTCTAATGAACTTCACCCAGAAAGGTCAAATAGCAGTTGCAAGCTGCTATGTGGGTGCTGGGAATCGAACCCGGGTCCTCTGGAAGATCAGCCAGTGCTCTTTAACCACTGAGCCATCTCTCCAGCCCCTCCCATGGCCATTTTAACTGTGGGCACACTGCTGAGGTCCTTGGGAACCTGGGATGCCACAGTTTAAGTCTGCAGGGTTGAGGGCTGCAGTTGTATATCGATATCAATCGTCACCGTGCCTCCCTCCGGGGAGAAGAACAACTGTTTACCGGGTCCTTGAAGCTGGTGCCCAGATGCTCCATGGCGTAAAATAGCTGTCTCTTCTCCCCGAGGGAGCGAAGGATGAAACGCTGGATGTCCTGAGCAGGGCAGAGACAGAGGAGAGTGGAGATATAAGGAGGATGGAAGGGGAAGCTGGAAAAGAGGGTGGCCCTGGGTTGTGTGGGACATTTGCATGCTCCTGGGAGCCCTCTCCAACTCTGATGCTGCAGCGGCTCAATTTTCAGTGTCTGGGTTCAAAGTAAGAGAGGACCCGAGAGGCGGTGTGTGTGCACGCATTTGTGCACACAGGCAGACGTGAGATTAAGGAATGCTTCTGGGGATAGACTCCCAAGTAAACACAGCCTGATATGTGGGGGCAGGGAGCTAAGGCAGAAGTCAGAACCTAGCCTTGGGTACTGCTTCAGTGACTAAAATGCTTGAGAAACCAGAATGAACTGAGTGTGGTCTTGTACACTTTAAATCCCAGCCCTCGGGAGGCAGAGGCAGGTGGACCGCTGTAGTTCCAGGCCAGCCTGGTGTGTATACTGCGAGTGCTAGGCTAGCCAGAGCTACATACTGAGACCTTGTCTAAAAAAAAAAAAAAAAAAAAAAAAAGGGCTGGAGAGATGGCTCAGCGGTTAAGAGCACTGACTGCTCTTCCAGAGGTCATGAGTTCAATTCCCAGCAACCACATGGTGGCTCACAACCATCTGTAATGAGATCTGATGCCCTCTTCTGGTGTATCTGAAGGCAGCTACAGTGTACTTATATATAATAAATAAATAAATAAATCTTTAAAAAAAAATAAATAAAGGGACAGACAGACAGACAGATGCTTCAGCGGTTAAGAGCACTTGTTTATCTTGCAGAGGGCCCAGGTTCAGTTCTCAGCACCCACGTAGTGATTCGCAGCCACCCTAATTCCATTCCAGGAGTTTCCATTCCATCCCATGTCACACCGTCTTCTGTTGTTGCTGTTGATGTTGTTTTAAGGCAAGATCTCGGGGATGGGGATTGAGCTCAGTGGTAGAGCGCTTGCCTAGCAAGCACAAGGCCCTGGGTTCCTTCCTCAGCTCAAAAAAAAAAAAAAGAGAGAGACAAGATCTCGATAGGTAGCTCTTTGCTATCCTGGAACTCACTCTGTAGACCAGGCTGGCCTTGAACTCTCTAACTCTCAAACTGCTGGGATGAAAGGAGTGCACCACCGCATTGGCTCCGTGCCCTCTTCTGACCTTTGAGAGCACATATATAGAGCACATACATGCAAGCAAATAAAATAAAACAAATAATGATACGTAAATAAATGAAATAAACAAAGAAGCCAAATGAAGTGTAGAATCTGGGCCACTCTTGGGTGTTTGACCTGTTCCAGGCCCTACCTGTCAGTGAGTGTGGGGGAAGGGATTACCTCTCGTGGTCCCAGGTCAGGTCTCGGCTCTCCCAGCTGAGTTTGGTACTGGTTCAGAGCCCTTTTGGCAGCCTCATCCTCTGGATAGAAGAGCAGGACACTCAGGACATTTTCCACGGCCTGAGACACATTCCCCACTGGAGTAGGAGGAAGGTGAGAAGGGGTGAGAAACGAACAAGGCAGAATAGAGAAAGCTGAGGTCACCTGGGAAGACTGCCACCTGCAGGAAGTCCCAGCACGTGCCCACCCAGCGCCTCTTTCGAACATACCTTCAATGGCAGAGTTCAAAGAAGAGGAATCAGGGAGAAAATGAAAGGGAGGGGAGAAGCAACCAGGGCTGAAGGAGCCCAGTAACCCATCTCCTGAGCTTTGCACGATGGGGCCAAAAGACACCATCCTGAATCGGTCCCCATCAGCCCTCACAGGGAAACTAGCAATGCAGTCAGACGGAAAGGAGAGATAGATGCGCCTCAGAATCTTCACTCCCAGGCTCCATCCTTCCCAAGCTGACCCTGAGCATAGGCCTCGTGCAGCCGTCTCAGCTGGCTTGGGAGGAAGTCCCGGACAGGGAAGCTGCGACCAGGACGTGTGGCTGTCTCTGCTACACAGTGCTGCCGGCACTGCAGAACCCGAATCCAGTGTCCTGCAGAGAATACAAACGAGCCTTAGGCTGTGGCGTTCTTACTCCCGCAAACGCATCGCATCGGCACCGGCACCGGCACCGGCACCGGCACCGGCACCCACACCGGCATCGCCATCGGCATCAACGCCATCGCCATCGGCACCGGTATTAGCATCGGTGCTATCACATAGCACACGGTCCAAACCCCTCACCTGCAATGGCTTCATACAGGCCCCCCTGGGTCCCTTTCTCCTCCTCTTCTTCAGCCCCTTGGTGCTCCTCAGGTCCCTCACAGCCAGCACGACAGCTCTCCATCTGGGCCAGGCTCCCCTGGAGGGCCTCCTCTAGTTTGGGTAGAGCCAAAGCTGCTTCCTGTTGCTTCAGTAGCTCCAGGCCAGTGTCATAAGCTGCCTGTAGGGAAACTGGAGCACTTAGTCACCTGAGATTAGTGGTGGAGGGGAGGTATCAAGTAAAACAGGGAGGTCAAAGGGTATGGTGACATATGCTTTTAACCTGGCACAAAGGAGGCAGAGACAATCAGATCTTATTGACTTTGAAGCTAACCTGGTCTCTACACAGTGAGTTCCAGGCCAGCCAGGGCTACACAATGAGACCCTCTTTCAAAAAGAAAGATGGAGGTGGGAAAGACATGAGCTGACAGGACTGGAGAGATGGCTCAGTGGTTAAGAGCACTGACTTCTCTTCCAGAGGTCCTGAGTTCAAATCCCACAACCACATGGTGGCTCACAACCATCTGTAATGAGATCTGATGCCCTCTTCTGGTGTGTCTGATGACAGATACAGTGTGCTCATATATAATAAATAAGTACATTTTTCTTTAAAAAAAAAAAAAAAGGAAAGAATTGAGCTTACATGGAAACTACAGAAGCTTATCCTATTTCATACACCCAGAGGAAGAATGGGTGTGGTGGCCTCAGAATCAGAACGTTAGAACAGCACACTTCAGTGGCCACAGGGCTAGGGAAAGACTCTTCACCCAGGGCCACTGAGGGGCAGATCTCCTGATGCTCAAACCACACAAAGACTGAGGATCTCACCCAATACTGGGGCGTCACCAGGTCCTGGAAACTCTGGGGTCGTATTGCAGACATTCTCCTGTACTTAGCCATGTCTTCCCGCATCTGCAAGTGCGTTGGGTTCGCCACAAAGAAGGTGTGTGCTGCAGAAGCTGCCAGGTCCAACTTCTTCAACTAAGGATCCAAAGGGATGAGATATGAGTGTGTGTATATGTGGTATATGTGTGTGCGTGTGCGCATGCGCATGGGGTGATGGTGTGTGTGTGTGTGCATGTGTGTGTGTGCGTGTGTGCATGGGGTGGTGGTGTGTGCATGTGTGTATGCATGGGGTGTTGGGGGTAGTGGTGGTGGTATAAGTGTGTGTGTACATGTACGTATGTGTGTACATGTATGTGTGTGTGTGTGTGTGTGTGTGTGTGTGTGTGTGTGTGGTGGGTGGTTGGTATTTTAGACCTCTGTTCCTTCACCAGCTTCTTCCAGAGCGTTATGGAAGCCTAGCCAATCAGAACTGGGAACCACCAAAAATCCCTTGGAAGCCAGAATGTTGGGATCCCCAGGACTCTGGTACACTTCAGAGTGGTTGGGCCATGGACTGAGGACCTTAGGATCTCTGTTTTGAAGACAAGAAATGGGAGGCCCAAGTAGATGAGGTGGGGGTGGGTTGGAGGGGGAGACCTTGAGTGACGAGAATCTGCAGGCCTCTAGGACCCTGAGCTCAGTTGTGTGTCACTAGCGCCCCTCCCTCCTCCAGCCACGTAGGCATCAGCCACCATCCTGGAAACTGCACAGTGCCCGGATTCCGACCTCAGCTGCTCTACTTCCTTCTCCAAACTAGCCCCCCTCCTTCAGCCTTTCTCTGCACCAAGAGAAAGCTCCTTCTCAAACTCCCACGCCTGAACGAACACACACACTTTCTCTGTCTCTGTCTGTCTCTCTCTGTCTCTGTCCCTGTCTCTCTCTGTCTCTGTTTCTGTCTCTCTCTCTGTCTCTGTCCCTGTCTCTCTCTGTCTCTGTCCCTGTCTCTCTCTCTCTGTCCCTGTCTCTCTCTGTCTCTGTTTCTGTCTCTCTGTCTCTCTCTGTCTCTGTCTTTGTGAGTGTGCGTGTGCGTTCGTGCGTGTGAGTGCGTGTATGTATGTATGTATGTATGTATGTATGTATGTATGTATGTATGACTGGTTTGGGGCCCCTCACCATCTGCTTTTCGTATCTAAGAGGCTGCATTCATTCACCTAGACCCGCTTAAAAGAAAACAAAACAAAACACTGCGGAGCCCTTCCCTCATATTCGGTCTACTCCCACTCCTCTTCATTCCACTTTGACTCCTCTCCTCCTTGCCCCGCTCTCTCCTGATCCTCCCTCTGCGGCCATCGCAAGTCCTGGCCACCGTTTCGATGGTACCCACTCAGGAGTCCGTTATACGCCCTCCACGAGTCCAACCCCGAGTCCGGGCGGCGAGCATCCCGCCCTCTCCTGGTCAGCTCCAAGTAAGACAGTCACTGGGCTTGGTTGGGGTAGCACCCTGGCCGGCCCCCGCACCTGGTAGTAGGCCCTCTGCAGGTAGTTGTAGGGCTCCCGCCGGCGGAAGGCATCCCGCAGCGCGCTCACCACGCGGAACCGCGCCGCGCCCCCCGGGCCCAGCCTCCGCGCCGCGCACTGTGTCAGGCACTCGGCGCGGCGGAGCGTGGAGCGCAGGAGCAGGGGTTCCCAGGCCCCGGGCCCCGAGACAGACTGCGGGGCTCCGAGGATCTGGGCAGGGAGCGCGGCGCCCGGCTCGGCCGCGCAGCTCGCCCCGCAATCCTGGCGCGCGCGGCCCAGCACTTCCCGGCTCCGCAGCGCCTCTCGCAGCAGAGCCACTGCGGGCGCCCAAGCCCCGGCCGAGTAGGCTCTCAGGCCGTCCGCGTAAAGCAAGTCCGGGGCCTGAGGAGGCGCCCCGGGCGACAACTGGGCCAGACCTGGGGGCTCGGAAGGCTCGGGGGACCCCGGGGGAGGCAGCAGCAGCAAAAGCAACAACCGCAGGAGCCGGAGCATGGTGCCCAGAGCCGCGGGCCCACCGCCGAAGGGAAATGCGGAGACCGGAGGGAGGGAGAGGAAGGGGGGGCAGGGGGAGGAGAAGGAAGGAGAGATGGAGAGGAGGAGGGAGAGGGAGAGAGAGGGAATGAGTGATGCTGAAACCTGCTGGGTTTAGGCCTGTCGCTGGGGAAACCGAAGTGAGACGGAGAGACGGAGCAAGAATTCCAAGGGACACAGGTCTAGTGTGGGTAAAAAAGGAAAATGGAGAAAGAAGGATGAAATAGGGGTCCTGGGAAGCCTGTGGCGTGGAGGTAACTTCGTTTCCGTCCATCTTGGGGTCCTGGAAAAGGATTCTGGACGCCCCTCACACGTTCATCTCCCCACGTTTCTGCCAACCCACCGTATGAAGAAGGAACTTCGAAACACTCCGTGGAAGAGGGTGACTCCGGGTGTGGGACACCAATTCTGGCACCAAAACTTTTCTACCCAGAAAGTGAGCACCCGGACGCATTTAGGGGAGATGAGGATTGAGCGCCTTTACTAATTTGAACAAGGATCCTTCCCACTTCAAACTAACACACTCAAGTGCCCCATGCTCCACCTCAGGATCAGTCTCTCCTAAGCCCATTTCTCCTGCCTGCATGTTGGGCTGTCTCTTTCTGTATCTCTTCCTCCTGCCCTTTCTCCATTTTGTCCTCTGTGAGCCATTCTCCCTCGCCCAAGCCACTGACCCATTTGCCACCGCAGTCGCTGAACACCAAGGTTTCCACGGCAACACTTCAGCCTTTTAATACATTTTGCTAAGGGTGAAGACGGGTGAGTTGGGTATCTGGTCACTTGGATGGGAGAGAGCTGGGGCTCTAGAGCCCAGATGTAGCCCCCCATCTCCCTGGAGGCAGCTGCCATAGACTCAGGGCCAGAATGAGGCAAACTCACTCACCCATGCCCCCCTCCCTCCTCTAAGTTAAGCAGGCCCACGTGGCCTTACAGGGTCAACTGGGGGAAGATGGGGTTGCCTGGCCCCCAGGGTCTTCCCCAAGCCCTTGAACTCCCTTCACTCCCTGTCAGGGAACAGCGTCTTCCTGCACTTAACCCCAAAGGAAGTCCAACAGCTCGGCTCTCAGGAGACCCAAGGGAGAGTCGTCGAGGTGAAAAGCCCAGCGGCCTAGGCCTACGAGGAGAGGGTCCTGGTGATGCAGTTGGAGAAGGCAGAGGTGTCTCATCGATGAAGGTGGTGATCTCCTCCCGGAAAAAACCAGGACCTCGTGGGGGTCCCCCACCTGACCCCAGAACCCCACTTTCTAGAAACTGGCGAAGGCTGGCTAAGCCCCCACCTTCAGCCTCTTCCTCGTCCTCCTCATCCTCCATCCTGAGTCTCTGTCCCGGGTATTCTGGAGGACCTCCAAGGGCTCTGCTCTGGGCTGGGAGGATCCGGATATCATCAGACGATGACCACTTGTGCAGGAAGGAGCCTGGTGCCCGGGGAGTAGAAAAGATGTTGGTCTCATCGTGGGATAACCGGCGGGACAAAGGAACCTGGGAAGAGGAGCAGGTGAGACCTGGAGGGAGGTGCTGCAGAGACAAAGGTAGAGGTGACAGGAACCAAAGCGGGGACTCAGCAAGATGGCTTCACACTCTTCCTTTTCTCCAAAGCATTTACTCTAGTGGGCAGGCCTGGTTCCGAGAGATCTGAGGGAACCTTTCTTCCTCTTGTCTTTCCTTCACCTGACCCCTAGGGTACCCTGCAGTCCAAAGCCACAGAGTAGTGGTGCAGGGGACCAGAATGGCGGTGAGTCCTTCTGTCCCGTACCTGTAAATAGTGTACTCGCTCAAGGGGCGGGAAGAGCATGTGCCGGCCCGGCAGCAGTTTCACCTGGGTGGGGTCCCGACTCCCTGACCCTGTGGCTCCATTAGCATCAAAGCGAATTTTGCACACTCGGCCATCTGTGTAGTCATCACAGGCGCCATCTAGGAGAGAGAAGGAACCATGTGGTTACAGGCAGAGAACACCCACCCTCTCCCTATCCCCTTCATAAAGTCCGGGAGGAACCTTTGGTTCCCATTAGTCTGTAAGCCCCGGAGGATCTATGGCTGGCTGGCTTTCTTTCTTTCTTTCTTTCTTTCTTTCTTTCTTTCTTTCTTTCTTTCTTTCTTTCTTTCTTTCTTTCTTTCTTTCCTCCACTGAATCCATGGTCCTTTATACAGGCAGACAATTTTCTTGTTCTCTAAGAATTTTCCCAAGAGCAGGGAATCTCTTTCAGGAAGCTTAGCTCCCCTTTAATGCCATACCTTCTTTTCATTAGGACTGACTGAGGACCCCTTCCCTGGGACTCTGCTTGGCATGGACCAAGCTGGGCAGTGTAGGCTTCCAGAGAGGAGCAGAGGCCTGGTGAAAGGCGCAGAAGGATGCAAGGCTCCGATGGCCAAGCACATGATCAGGCTAGAGGGAGGCTGGAGTAGGCTCCAGCTTAGTCCAGCAGGGGGCACCCCAGGGCAGCACATCTCCTCAAGGGGAAGGGCAGTAGAAAGGACAGAAGATAGAGGTAGCTGTCCAGGAAAGAAAAGGCCCCCATCCCTCCTCTGACCGTCATCACCGTCATCCTCGGACATGATGGCCACACACTGCTCCCACACTGTGCGCACATCTGCACGGTAGCGCTCACAGGACCAGATGAAGGAGGGCAGGAGCAACGTCTGTGCCATGGAGCACCACAGCACAGCCAGCACCATCCATGGCGGGGCTGAGTCTGACTTCAAGGAGAAGAAGCTCACCACCTGACCGGGGAATAGGGAATGGCCGGTCAGGCGTGAGAACCCCAGGCCTCACCTAAGCCTGATCCCCACCCTTAATGCAAGGGATTAGGAAGGGAGGTGGGTGAAGAGGCCGAATGAGGAAAGGCAAGAAGTGTTTTAAGCAAAACCCTGACATTGGGGGCTCGGGAAGGGGTGAGACATCAAGAAAGTCGGACAGAGAAGCCCAGGAATCGGGCCTGGATAGTGTGGTCCAGTGAGCCTGGGGTTTCTGCTCAGAGAATGATCTCCAGAGAGAATCGGGGAATAGATAGACTTAGGGCCGCTAGCCGGGTGACAGGTTGAAGAGTGGCGGGCGGTGGAGGTGGAGAATAGAAGTGGAAGTGAGGAATGGTTGGTGGGGCTGGGAGATTGAGTGGTGGTGGTGGGGGGTGAGGACTGAGGATAGAGACAGGGAAGGCCCAGATGTCATGAAACAGGGAGGGGAGTGGACGGTAGATCCCGCAACTGGAGACAGAGCTTCTGCATGGCTGGTAGAACTGAAGGGCCCCGGCTACGAAAAACGGGTTGAAGGACCTCAATCTCACCAAGATGGGCACCCCCGTGAGCGAGTCATAGAGAAAGACGATGGCGCTGACCAAGTTGGTGACCTGCAAGGATGTCTTGGCAGATTCAGAGCCATCCAGCGAGGACCGCCGCTTCCCTCGGGTGTCCTCCACCACGATGGCTGGCACCTCAAAAGCTGGCCGGGTACCCAAGCCCCCCAGCCCACCTGCCTTGGCTCCCACGCTGCCCCCCGCTCTCCGGGCCTGCCGAGCCCTCCGGGGCCGGGCCCACAGTGTCTGATAGAACGTGATGGCCACACAGACCAACCCCATGACAATGCCCCCAAGGAGCAGGAGGCTGAAGCAGACACCAAAGCCCAGGCCAATCTTGGAGACTATGAACTGGCAGCCTCGGGCGTAGTAGCGCTCCCCGTTGTTGTGCCAGCCGATGGAGGGCAGCGTGGACAGGATAAAGCTGACCATCCAGATGCCCATGACGGCGTGCAGTGCCTGCTTCTTGGCGTTGCTGAGGCGGTAGTTAACGGGCCAGCGCACCATCCACATGCGGTGGTAGGAGAGCGAGGCGACCGTGAAGCAGGTGGCCAGGGCCAGCGTGTAGTAGGTGGACACAAAGACCTTGCAGATGCTCTCGTTCCAGTCATAGTCAGAGGAGGCCTGGCGCCGGAGCTGTACCACAGCAAAGGTGGTAAGGGGCACAGCGGCCATGAGTATATGTGTGCCCGCCAGGAAGCAGAGCAGCAGCTCCAGCGGCTTGTGCTTCTGCTGTTTGGCCGAGATGCTGAGGATGATCCAGGCGTTGGCCAGCAGGGCCAGCAGCCCGCAGGCCAGCCAGGACAATGCGTTTGAGCGTAGGGAGGCCTCTTCTGCCCCCAACCCACCCCGAGCCATTCTATCCTTGGCCCCACCCCCACCCCCTTGAATTCCTGGGGGCGGGGGCTAGGTCTCACCCTGGAGCCCCGCTCACGCAAACCCCCATGATGCCCACGATCCTTGCCCTGTAGCCAGGCAAGCTGACCCCAAGTCTTCCTTCCTTCTCAGCATAGCATTGACCAGCTAAGGTCAGGTGGGCAGGGCAGGGCAGAAGGCAGAGAATCAATAGAGGTGGTAGTCCTCAGCCTCCATATTGGGTGGGGCTCTTTCTTAATTATCCCTGTAATTGACCGGGGAGGCAAGCAGGCTGCTCCCCCATCTATGAAGCTGGCTGGGGAGCTCTGAATCTCATGCTGGGACTTCCGGGACTCTTTGTCCAGTGAGGCTTGACCAGTGGGGGTGGGTGTCTTGGTGCACAGGGGTGGAGCTCAGTCACCTGGACAAGCTGTGAGGGAAGATGAGATAGGGAGCAAAAATTAGGCCTGTGCTGTACTACAGCTCACGTGTACCCCTTTCTCTTGAAACTACAGAAATGACTGATTGCTGAGGGTCACTGGGGTCATTCGGAGCATTCCCCTGCCTTAAATCAGATGCCCACTTACCCACAGGGATAAGACCTCATATACTTCCAGACTACATGGGAAAGTCTCCCTGTCTCCATTCCTTTTAGCCCTTTCTCCCTGCTTTGGTATTCCAAGTTTCCTTCTTATAATAGCCCATGCTTGGAACTACCCACCCCTGTCGCCCGCCCGCCACCCGCCGCCCGCCGCCACTGTGTCTTTCTTCAGTTGCTAATGGGAGTTGAGTTGCTAATGCGCTGTGTTCCTTCTTGGGGACTCACATTAAAGCAGGAGCCTTCTCCTGCATGCCGTTCTCCTAGACTTTGCAGTCTGTGTGCTCAGCCCACTTATCTAAGCCTGGGTTTTCACCCCTTCGGCTACCTAAGGAAAATGGGAGAGAGGAGACTGGGACTGAAGGGGGGTGGGGTGGGGGAGGTAGGGAACCTGAAGGCGGGGAAGCCACTGACATCAGAAACATCCAGAAATGGAAAGAGGGGGAACTAGAGAGAAGGAGGAGAGTTTGAGCAGGAGAGAAAGAGGGAGAAAGTGGTAGTATCTGAAAATAGAAGGGAAGGTTCAGAAGCCCCTGAGGCGGAGATGTTAGACGGAGGTGGGTGGGAAGGAGGGTGGAGGTGGGGAGCCTGGGAACAGAGAACTTGGAGGGGGGGGGAGCCAGACCTTAAATAGGCTTGCTGACCTCACTAGGAGACCTTGGGTCTCTTCCCCTAGCCCAGAGCCTCAGTTTCCCTCTGATGGGAGGAGAGAGGAGGAGGGTTCTGGTCTTAGTGACACAGTACAGGGAGACCTGGGGAAAGCACTAGGAAATCAAGTGAAGCACTGAACAGAGTAGAGGCTCTAAGGACCGGCATGATGGCTTCGGGGCAGACGGGGAAAGTGGGGCACAGCTGTGCCACCGTCTATTTCCTGCGGAGAACCTTAGACCCTAGCTCTCCCCTAAGAGGTCCCAGTCCACCCCCATTGTCTCTCCCCCCCCTCCAGCCCAGTACATCCTAGTTGCCATGGCAATGGACAGCCAGGAGGAGGTGTAGGGAATTGGTCCGGATGCCCCCCACTGCCCTCCCTTACAGCCTTTGGACCCCTTCCCACCTCTCACCCTCATCCCACCCCCCAGACCCAGTTGGTGGTTCCGAAAGAAAAAGAGGGAGAGTAAGAAAGGGAGGGAAGAAGAAAGACGTGAAGGACAGAGAGAAGGAGGTGAAGGACAGAGAGCGAAGGGAAGGGGAGGAGGAAGATTGGGGGCTTTCTGGCCGACAGGGGTCCCTCGCCCTTCGCCTTGATGGGATAAGGTCAGGCGGCTCCTCCCTCCAGTCACCTAGGGTGTTCTCCAGGGCAGAAACAGCAGGTGGCTGGGGAGGAGGGGCGCAGAGGCAGCTCGCGGGGCGGGTGGGGTGGGGGAGTGGAGACACGCGGGGGACCGGGCAGGGGTCCTCTTACCTCTGGCTGTGTACTGCTCTGCTGAGGAGACGCACTCCCGACGAGGCTCGCCCGGGCTCCCGCCGCCTGCCGGCTCCAGCTCGCCAGCCCTCCTCCTTCCTTCGCTCCCTCCCTCCGGGCCTCCCTCCCCCCAGCCCGGCCTCTCGGGCTCAGCCCGCGGCGCGCTAGTTTGAGGCCCCTCGAGGCCCCTGTCTCCTAGGGTCATCGGCCTGCGAGCCCGGGGTTAGGGAGCCGTTGGCCAGTCTTGGGGTCGGGGGTGGCAAGGGTGGGGCGGGGAAACTGGACGGCGGTGACTTAGAGGAGGAGGGGCAAGGAAGGCGCGGAGAGGGAGGGGGCGAGGAGGACGGCGGGGAGCGGGCTTCATTGGTGAAGCGGTTGGTGTCCTGCCCCCACCCCATCCCGGTTTTTCAACACGAATGAGCCCGAAGAGGCAGCTGGTGTTGTTAGGGACTGAGGAGCTAGCTGTTCAGGGAGGAGGAAGCGTGTGTCACCGTGTGTCACTGTGTGCATCCTTGTGAGAGCTGTTCTTGGGTAGAGCTCAGAGGAGCCCCGCCTGAAGGCCTACTAGAAGCTAAGGGGGCTTGCGATGCCAGCTGAGACCGCTCGTGAAGTTGGGAGGGCTTGCTTGGATCCAAAGAGAAGTGGGCTCCTGGTGCACCTGCACACACCCTTTCTCTTCTTGGAACGCAAGCGTACACTGACGATGGGGGACACACAGTTGCCACACGCGGTTTCTCAGTCCTCTTTCCTCTCCCATACATCACCTTGTAGTCTCTCTGTTAATTACAGAGTTGCACACAATGCTTTGGGGATGTGGAGGTGGGCGATCAGCCTCCAGGGAATTTTCCCTTCTCTGGGCAACTCATCTTCTTCCTGAGCCAGGCCTGGCAACTCCTGTCTGTCTGTCTGTCTGTCTGTCTGTCTCTCTCTCTCTCTCTCTCTCTCACACACACACACACACAGAGTGCATTTTATTTATAGCCTTTATTTTCCTGTCAGCTCAGGAAGCAGGAGTGGGGAGTGGGCAAAAATAAGAAGCGAGCAATGAGGAGAAATGGGGAGGGGATGTTTCTAGAAGAGGCCAGCTGGGAAGAAAATAGGAAAACAGGGAAAGGGGTTGGGAGGGGGACAGGAGATCCTAAAGCCAGAAATCAGAAAGAGGCAGAGGAGGCTGAGAATCTGAGAGGAACAGATCAAGACCAGCGGAGCGAGTCCTTAGGCCCCTGACCTCCCCGGATGTGTGGGAAGGACGGAAGGTACCACCTGCCACAGTGCTCTCCATGAAGGACCCCGGCACTGCTCACTTCCCAGGCTCTGCACACACTGAGGGGCGGGTCTCTCTGTATCTCTCCCAGCCTCACTCTAAGAGAAGCAGGGTTTTGTCCTTTGGTAAACGGCCGGACAGCAGTGGTCAAGGAGGATTTGAAACAAGCTCTCCATCCTCTCATGATCTCCGCCTGGGCTATGCTCCTGTGTGTCCTTGGTGCCTAGGACTTGCTCAGAGATCTGTGTGGCGGTCATCCCTGTCTCTCACACAGAGGTTCTAGGGATCAGAAGTTCTGGGTTGGTCCCACATCAGCACTTGTTCATTCAACCCACGTTCCATTTTACTAGGGATGATTGGTTCTCTCTGCCATCTTGGCTGTCACTGTCAGCTTGTAGGGTTTCAGCGTGCGTGCGTGTGTGTGTGTGTGTGTGTGTGTGTGTGTGTGTGTGTGTGTGTACACATGAGGGTCACCACACACACATGGGGACGGCTTTCAAGAGTCGATTCTCTACTTCCGCTCTCAAGAATCGAACTCAGGTCACCACACTTGGCAGCAAGAGCTTTCTACTACTGAGCCATCGTGCTAACCCACATGTAAGGTTTCTGTGAGGGTCAAACACCCAGGACGTTAAACTGGCTTACGAATTAAGATATGCTGTTCCGATATATGGACAGGTGTGTGGCCGTGTGCAGGTGGTCTGGACATGTGTCGTTGAGCTAGTCAGAATGTGAGTCTGGTCTTGCCCCCTCAAACAAGAAGCAGACAGCCAGGGAAGCCGAGGCTGACTTCCGGCGGGCCCTCTTCAGACTGCATCTGCCCCTGAAAGGATGTGTGACGTGCGTGAGGCCCCCACTCAGCCTGGTCCCAGAGCTCTCTCCTGAACTGTGCTGTGTGTTTCCAGACACCAGTCCTACCATCCAGGTCAGGTGCCCTTAGATCCAAGCAGACAGCTGGAAAGAAGATCCAGGATGTTAGTCAGAGAAGGGCTGGGCTCTGGCGTAAAGGCAGCTACAGAGGATCAATAAGCTGGCTGGGTGTGCTTGAGTGTCTGAAACACAGCCGAGCGCAAGCTCAGCCAACGGGCGTGGGAACAGAGGCAGAGAAACCGTGGCCAGTTGTGGAAGAGAAAAGCAGGAGGCCAGAGGCACTGTGTGGGCTACATTCATCTGGTCCACAGGCCTGGGTCAGCGACAGGACACAGGCGGGGCTGCAGGTGGGGCCCAGGCCTCCTCAGATGAGATTTTGGCTTTTCTGCATCCGGCTGGAAGAGAGAAGAACAAGGGAGCAGATCCCTTCTCCCAATCCCTTCGTAAAAGTTCTGCCCACTTTTCTCCTGCAGCACAGGGGGACCTCAGGGCATCGCTGTAGTCTGTGTACCTCAGGCCCACTGCCCCTTCACCTCCCTCTGCCAGCCCTTTCCCAAGTTCTGTTTCTCACTCTCTCCACCCTTACTCACACCTCTCATCCTTCTCAATTCCGTTTTCTTGTCTCCCTTACCCTTGCCTTCCCTTTCTCCCATCCTCTTCCCCCCTCCCATTCCTCAGCCCAGATCCTTACTGGGAGCACTGGTCTCCCATCCTCTCTCTCCCCCTCCTACCCCTCAGCCCGGATCCTTACTGGGAGCACTGGTCTCCCATCCTCTCTCTCCCCCTCCTACCCCTCAGCCCGGATCCTTACTGGGAGCACTGGCAAGTCTTCTTCTCACTGAGAAGCCTCTTGATCTGAGACATCCGTGCTGCCTGGCGCTGCCCAGGGACAAGAAGAGCAGTGGTGAGGGTCCTAGTCCTCCAGGAGGGAGGTGCCCCTTGGAGGGGGGAGGGGGGGAAGCTGGCAGAGAAGAAGCATTTACTATGGCTTAAGCCACCTGTCCTGTCAGGTGACAGCTATTCCTTCTGGTGTCTCCCTTCAGATGGGATCAGAGGCGGGCTTTGGTGGGCAGAGAAAGCTAAACCAGAAGCCGGTCTCAGGGTGCTCAGCCTCAAGGACAAGGTTTCACAGTGCTTGAGAATTCAGTGGGCAACTATGGAAGGTTCACTCACCTGTTGGTGCCGGCACCTGACACAGAATAGGATGCAGAGCCCCGTGAAAACCAGAAAGCTGAAGGCGCTCCCCAGCACGACAGCCAGGAACATTGTCTGGTTCAACCCTTTGGATAAAACTGGGAGAAGAGGGAAGGTAGATATTTCGGTTGGGGATCTAGGTCCGGTGGAGGGAAGCCCCGTGTCCATCCCAGACACTGTGAAGAAAGAGAGAAACTCGGTGCCTCCGGCTAGGGACAGACTTACCTGTGGTCCCAGGCCAGAGAAAAGAGCTGAGTGCCAAGGGTTTTGGGGGGTACAGACCAAGGAAGGGATTGTTTTTCTCAGAGAGCTCTAGAGAACTAGAAGCAGGTGCCTGATACCAGGCCCTATGTGTTTGTTTAAGTTTAAGGGGAAGACAAGGAGATGGGTAGCTCTTAGCCAGGAAGGCCTCATCCCTAAGCTGTATGGAAGTAGGACTCTGGAGGATGCACGTGGGAACCTAGAGCCCAGGGCCTCTCTCCCTCCTCACTTCTATCTTCAGGCCTCTATACAAAATGCCTCCACATCAGAGGAACTAGGGGGCT
Organism: Rattus rattus; assembly: GCF_011064425.1. Lineage (NCBI taxonomy): Eukaryota > Metazoa > Chordata > Mammalia > Rodentia > Muridae > Rattus > Rattus rattus. Next base: position 23,024,964 of record NC_046159.1, on the reverse strand, counting down.
GAGAGTCTAGGTCAGCATAGCTTGTCCCGGGAAGTTCCACAGTTGAAGAGGCCAAGGCTTAGCGTGAGGCCTTAGAAACTGGATCCTTACCCTGGATCTTGGAGTCCATCTTGACCTCTTCACCTTCACTCAGTAGACATTGCCACACCCCTGCTTCAGGGTCCTGCACTTGAATCACTTTCTCCTGCTTGGAGACCCTGGCCTCCTGATTCTCCTGCTTCAGGGTCAGTCTCATCTTGGGTGAGGTAGGTCCCATCACCCCACAGGTCAAAGTGTTGCTGTCGGGCTGAGTCACTGCAGAGGAAAGAGGGGCAGAGACCTGGGTCCTGTTGTTCGGGGTTCCCAGCCTGTACAAGCTGTAAGGAGCGAACCAGATTTACTTCTTGCCTGGTACCATGGCTACTCTGCCAGCCATGGCGATAGCAGAGACACAGGGTGTCCCTGGATAGACCGACGGTACCGAATGTGTGAATGGAAGCCTGAAGTGTTTGCATGGGGCCAGGCACGTGCTAAGTAGGAAGGGTTAGTCACTGTGATTCATGCAGTTGAAAGGATGCTGTATTAAAGATACAAATAACTCGTCGAGGTTGATATTACAACCACTACCACGTGCAAAGATGTCGTTCCATATTAAAAAGATGATGGGGCCGGAGAGATGGCTCAGAGCTTGCGGTGTTTGCTGCTGTTCCGGAGGTCCACACAGCAGCAACTCTAACTGTGACTCTAGCTGCAAGGTGTGAGATGCTCTTTTCTGGCCTCCTCAGTCATAGGCATGAGTGGCATACATTCACACACACACACACACACACACACACATGCATGCACACACACACACACACACACACATGCATGCACACACGCACGCACACACAAATACAAAAATCTTAAGGGGCTAGAGACATGGCTCAGTGTTTAAGAGCATTGACTGCTCTTCCCGTGAATCCAGGTTCAATTCCCAGCAACCATCTCGACAGCTCGCACCTGTCTATAACTCCACTTCCAGGGCTTCGGACACCCACACGCAGACAGAAAATAAGGATAACTTATGTAAGATAAATCAATATTTTTTTAAAGATTTATTCATTTGGGGTTGGGGATTTAGCACAGTGGTAGAGCGCTTGCCTAGGAAGCGCAAGGCCCTGGGTTTGGTCCCCAGCTCCGAAAAAAAGAACCAAAAAAAAAAAAAAAAAAGATTTATTCATTTATTATATGTAAGTACACTGTAGCTGTCTTCAGACACACCAGAAGAGGGCATCGGATCTCATTACAGATGGTTGTGAGCCACCATGTGGTTGCTGGGAATTGAACTCAGGACCTCTGGAAGAGCAGTCGGGTGTTCTTAACCACTGAGCCATCTGTCCAGCCCAATAAATATTTTTTAAAAAGTGACAGGGGAGAGAGAACAGAAATTGGCGTTGGCGAGGTGGAGGTGGGGTTATCTCCAGAGCATGCCTAAGACCCGGCACAGGGGGAGGTCCAGGGTATCTCTGGGGGTAAAGCTAGCTAGACTAAACTCTAGCTAAAACTTCTAGCTGTGGTGGATATGGCCCCTGAAGCAGTCACTTCCTGTGGCCAGGCAGGACTCCTAGTGGAGGGCTAAGAGCAGCAGCCCACCCACAAAACTTTTGACCCGAAATGTGTCCTGTCTACAAGATATGCAGGGATGAAGAACAGAGAGAATGGCCAACTAATGACTGGGCCAAATCGAGACCCATCCCACGGGCAAGAACCAATCCCTGACAGAATTAACAATATTCTGCTGTGCTTACAGACAGGAGCCTAGTATGACTGTCCTCTGAGAGGCTCCGCCCAGCAGCCAATGGAAACAGATGCAGAGACCCATGGTCAAACGTTAGACGGAGTCTTATGGAAGAGTTGGGGGAAGGGTTGAGAGACCTGAAAAAGACAGAGAGTCCACGGAAAGGCTAACAGAGTCAACTAACCCGGACCCTTGGTGGCTCCCAGATACTGAACCACCAACCAAAGACAAGGCATGGACTAGACCTAGGCCCCTCTCCCCCGCACATACATAGCAGATGTGCAGCTTGGTTTTCATGGGGGTCCCCCAACAACTGGAGTGGGGGCTGCCCCTGAATCTGTTGCCTGCCTGTGGATCCTGTTCCCCTAACTGGACCACCTTGTCTGGCCTCAGTGGGAGAGGATGTGCCCAGTCCTGCAGTGACTGATGGGTGGGTGGGGGTAGCCCCAGGGGCTCCCCCTTCTCAGAGGGGAGGAGAGAGGGGGATGATATTAGAATGTAAAGTGAATTAATAATTTTTTTAAATGAGCAAAAAGGTCCACAGTGCCGAACGGGCTTAGCCAGGGTTGCAGAGGGTCAGGCAGAGGGAGAACTAAATCCTGTGTGTTAGTCTCTGTGGAGCCAGTCCCAGGGTGGATTATAGATGTTGGGGAAGAATTGTGGATTCCAGCCTCAATTCAAATCCAGCTCAGGACTGGGTGTTGCCCAGTAATAGAGTTTGTGCACAGCATGAATGAGGCCCTGGTTTCTGTCCCCAGCACAAAATAAATAAATAAACAAACAAACAAATAAATAAAATAAAAATAAAAACAAAACAAAACTGTCTCAAGATCCAAAGAGTCCTTCATTATTTAGTGAGACAATCAGAGTCAAAGCGTCCCCTTTGCAGACTTGACCAGTCATGGAGAGCCCTAGACCACCCCTTTCACATTTTACCCTGGCTTGCCCCTTTACCTTTTACCCAGGCTTGCCCTTTCACCTTTTACCCAGGCTTGCCCTTTCACCTTTTACCCAGGCTTGCCCTTTCTTTACAGGCCCCTTCTCAGCCCCCCCTTACCTTTCATCACCACCAGGTTCACTTCCTGATACAGTATCCCTCTGTCCAGAGTCAGGGTCAGGTTGCCAGAACCAGCAAACTGAAGGGAGACCTGGGGTATCTGGAGGGTGAGTGGGAGCGTTTCGGACAGCTGGAACTTGGGGTTGCTGGTAGACTTCTGCACAGACACCTTTTGGTTCTTTAGGGAGAAGGTGATCCAGGACTGGGAGGAAGGAGCCTTCTCTGCCTTCCATCTCAACTCTCCCTGCAGGCTTTCCTCTCCAAGGCTGAGTGGGAAGGAGAACTCCGCTGACTCCCCCTCACTCTTATAGGCCGTGATGGATGTGCTCGCAAAGCCTGGAGGTGTGAAATAAGCAGAAATAACTCTGGGTGCAGAGGGAGAGGCAGATGAGGGAGCATATGGCAGGGCAAGCGTTTGGTACAGGGACACAGGGACCATCTATCCACCAAGGTGGTCATTTCTCCCTCCTAGGACCCCTGGAGGCCAGAAGCTATTAGACGTTTGCTTATCTTTCACAAAATAAGAACCAACACTAAAATAAGGCACTGGTCTACACTGTCATTCTCTCGATGGTACTGGAAAGTTGCCGTCACAGCATCATCCCCATCTTAGGTGTACGAGAGCACAGGATAAGAGATATAGTTGTCACTTGACAGGAAGAGGAATCCTGGTAGTGGGGAGCTAACCAGCTCCCCAGGGCTGCTGAAGTCATGGGTATTGGAGGAGAACCTGTGTCTCAGTCACTGTTCTATTGCTGTGAAGAGACCATGTCCTTGGCAACTCTTATCGAAGAAAGCAATGAACTGGGCCCGTCTTCTAGTTTCAGGGGTTTCATCCATTCTCATCATGGAGGGAAGCATGGTGGCCTACAGGCAGTGCTGGAGCGACAGCTGAGGGACACATCCAGTCGCAAAGGCACAGAGGCAGACAGACCGGGCCTGCTGTGGGCTTTTGAAACCCCAAAGCTCACTCCTAATGACACATGCATTTAAAAGGCCACACCTCCTAATCCTCCCAATCCTTCTCAAATTGTGCCTCTCCCTGGTGACTAGGCACTCAAATATATGAGCTAATGAGGGCCGTTTTTATTCAAACCATCACAACCTACAACCATCGCTTCACTAAACCAGCATAAACCCTAACAACATTCTAAACGTTTGTCCTTATACCACAGATAGGCGTAGTCCTCACCCCTCATTGAGGAAGCTTCTCTTTGGGACAGATGGAACTGTTTAATTTCCAATCCCTCCTGATACATCTGGAACATAATTCATGCACCCAAGGCTCAGGAATTGTTTCAGAAGATGGCTGGGAAGATGGGAAGATTGTAAGGACCAGAGAAACAAGAGTTTGCTGTGAGATTGTGTCTCCTACGAATGTCAGAAACTATACTCATAAACTCTCATTACCAACACGGCTAATGGACATGCTAATGGGAGAGGGGCAGAACTCCGGAGGTCTCAAGCTTAGACCAAGGCAACAATGACGACAACAACAACAACAACAACAACAACAACAATCTTCCCAGGAAAAGCACACTAATTGGTTATCCAATAAGAAAGGATCAGGTCTGTAAAAACATGTACATACAAGCAACATTATACAGACCGAACAAGTGGTGTGTGTGTGTGTGTGTGTGTGTGTGTGTGTGTGTGTGTGTGTGTGTGTGAAACAAATAAAAAGATGCCATGAATTTGAAAGGGAGTTGGCTGGGGTACATGGGAGGGTTTAGAGAGAAGAAAAGGAGATGATGTAATTATATTATGATCTCTCCAAAATTAAAAATAATAAAGCAGGAGTGAGTGGCTGTGGCAGAGTTGGGACTTGAATCAGTACTACACACAAGGTCTGTGTTCAGGGTCTTCAGTCTCCCACAGGGCTTAGCTCAGGATGTAGAGATGCAGCGACTGGTTTGCTGAAGTCAGTACTCCTGAGCGTATGGACTTGTCCACTACTAGAAGTGAAATCTGGGACAAGGACACTAGGACTCCTGTGCTCTCACCTCCTACTTTGCCACACTTCCCTCTTATGTACTTTTTGGTTGCTGTACTGGCACTCCCTAAGGGGGGAGGGCCCTCAGGATAGACCTCAGCTAGAGGAGGGTCTGCAGCCATCCCATCACTCACTCCAAGAGATCCAGGAAGCAACAGAAGAGCAGACTGAGGAATTCCTGAGCAGCGAGGAAGCTGCAGAGAGTGTAGCCTCTTACCCAGCACTGAGAGTTTCATGTCAAATGAGTGCTTCTTCTGGTTCAGGGTCACGGTGCAGTTCCAGATGCCACTGTCCTGAATCCTTAGGCTGTGCGTGGAGAAAGCTTTGGAGTCCTTGACAATGTTACTGCCTCTGTGTTTGCACTCTATCGGGGGGTCAGAGACCTTAGGGTTGCTATCCAAGATCAGGGTCAGCCTCTGCCCCTGCAACAGTCTGGTACCCGGATTGAAGGTCACTGTAGAGAAAGCAGAGTACCTGCATCACACACACACACACACACACACACACACACACACACACACACACACACACACGCACACCTGCCACACACACCTGCACCACACACACCTACACACACACCTGCACCACACACACCTGCATCACACACACCTGCACCACACACACCTGCACCACACACACCTGCACCACACACACCTGCACACACACACCTGCACCACACACACCTGCACCACACACACCTGCACCACACACACCTGCACTGCACACACCTGCATCACACACACCTGCATCACACACACCTGCATCACACACACCTGCATCACACACACATGCATAACACACACCTGTACCACACACACCTGCATCACACCCACCTGCACCACACACACCACACACACACACACACCTGCACCACACACACCTGCACCACACCTGCACCGCACACACCTGCACCACACACACCTGCATCACACACACCTGCACCACACACACCTGCATCACACACACCTGCACCACACACACCTGCAGCACACACACCACACACCGCACACACACACCTGCACCACACACACCTGCACTGCACACACCTGCATCACACACACACACACACACACACACACCTGTACCACACATACCTGCACCGCACACACCTGCACCGCACACACCTGCACCACACACACCTGCATCACACACACCTGCACCACACACACCTGCACCACACACACCTGCACCGCACACACCTGCACCACACCCACCATCCCCAAGGACTAAGGAAGAAAGAACAACAGTGTCTTTCCATCATCCCATCTTTCAACAGTGCCTCCCTCCCCTCCCAACTCCCATCTGCCCACTCCCAGCACAAGGCAGGGAGGGTTCCCTTCTTTCTCCTTCCCTTGCTCTTTGTCTCCTTCCTTCCTTCAGTTCCTCCCCCTTTTCTTTCCTTCTCTCTTTCTCTTTCTTTGTCCCTCACCCATTAACCAAGAGGAACATTCTGACCCACCTGTGGTCTGAAATGTCACCGGTTCAGGTCCTGGTTTTGGTGTGAGAATGGAAGGGAAGAGGGGGAGGCGTCTATATCCCAGGGCCGCCTGACTCACCTCTGAAGACCCACAACTCCACCTCCTCTTTCTTGTTCTCCAGCTCGCAGACATAAGTCTGAGAGTCCTCCATCCTAAGTTTATTGATGATGAGGGGAAATGATCCTCTCTCCCATGCATTTTTTCTGGAATCAAAACGACTATACAGCTCAAGCGAACCTGTGAATAGAAGCCGTACGAAAGAAGTTGAGGTGCCCGGCACCCCTGCCAAGATGAGGGCCCACAACCCTGCTGGTCTGAATTGCCTTCTTTACGTCATTCCCTATCAGGAGCTCCAGACTGATGAGAAGCCCCACCATATCTATTCACATGGTGGGAACAGAGGCCCAAAGATATCATAAGACACTATGCTGACTTGGAGAGCACCCGCTCTTACTACCGAACACTGCACACCCCATCTCCAGCGATCTTCACAATAATCCCACAGCGCACAGACTGTTTTGCCAACTGTGCAGATATGAACACTGCCGCTCAGGGTTGAAACAATTGCTCAAATTCATACATCTTAGTATTTTGTCCTATGAATTAGAGTTATTAATGTGCCTTCAGAACCAAATACCTGGGCTGGAGAGATGGCTTAGGGGTTAAGAGCACTGACTGCTCTTCCAGAGGTCCTGAGTTCAATTCCCAGCAACCACATGGTGGCTCACAACCATCTGTAATGGGACCCAATGCCCTTTTTTGGTGTAGACAGCTACGGTGTACTCATATACATAAAATAAATAAATCGTTAAAGAAGAAGAAGGAGGAGGAGGAGGAGGAGGAGGACAGGTTTCTCTATGTTGTCCTGGCTGTCCTGGAACTGGCTTTGTAGACCAGGCTGGCCTTAAACTCGGGGCTTCACCTGCCCCTGCCACACCCCCTTTCTACCTTTAAATTTTGACACCTGTAAGAGGTGGAGCTTAAAGTTCGGGCCTGAGACGTACACTCTGCAATGCTGTCTCCTGCAGTGTGGGCGCAGGATCTATTCTATCCTTCAGTCCTCCCTCCTCCCTTCCTCACCTCGTTCATGCTGGGGATGGATCTCAAGGCCTCACACATATTAAGGAGGATGTATGCCTGAACGACACCCTGTCCATGTCTCCTCGCTCTGTCTTACATTCTTTCCCTATTGCTATGATAAAACACCCTGACCATAGCAACCTAAGAGAGGGCGCTTCATGGTTCAAGGGTCCAGTCCATCGAGATTCAAACCCAAGGCAATGAGAGTTGAAAGCTCCATGAACCAGCAGGAGGCAGAGGATGATGGACTGATCCTTGTGCTCAGCTGGGTTTTTGTTTGTTTGTTTTGGTTTTGGTTTTTCCTGTTTGTTCCCACAGTGGGCAGATTCTTCCACCAGAATTTAATCAAGAAAAGTCCTCACAGTCATGTCCAGAGGCTATAAAGTCTCCCAGGAGTCCCATGTGGCCTATCTCCTAGATGGTTCTCAGGATCCTGTCAATTGATTCCAAGAGGAAATTTCTCCTTTAGCTCTCGGTAGCAGCTCCGTAACTCATTTCTACATTCTTCTCACAACTGATCAGACTTCCTCAGAGTCTCTCTCTCTCTCTCTCTCTCTCTCTCTCTCTCTCTCTCTCTCTCTGTGTGTGTGTGTGTGTGTGTGTGTGTGTGTGTGTGTGTGTGTGTTCTTCTTCTGTGTGAGGCCCAGGGATCAAATCCAAAACTTGGTGGCAAATGCCCTTACCCAGTGAGGTCTCCCCCACTCTCACCCTTTCTTTCTCTCCTGTTTTACGCCTTTGGTCCCTTGCCTATTCTTTCCTGATCTCAGACAACTGTTTAGTGTTGGCCTAAGTTATCTCCTGCTCTCCTTCCCTAGTTCTACATCCACTCTGAATCCCACTAAACAGCTCTATTATCACTGCAGATGGGTGTCCACAGCCCAGCCTTCTGTTTGACTCTAGGTTCGTATATCCAGTAGCCCAAGGAAGAATTCGTTGTGTTCCAATAACACAACGTCCCAAAGTCAACTGTTCAAAGTGTATCACCTCGCTCCTAAAATAAGCCTTCATGCTTGCCTTTCTTGGCTTCTGATGAAGAAAATCATGACGCAAATGTTCAAGATGCCTTGTGATTCGAAAAGGAAATTCAAAAGGTTGTAGTGTATCTAAGAGAGTGGGCAAACCTGAGACAAATTGGTTGAGGAGAGCGGTGTTGAGCTAAATCTTAAAAGACTGAATGGGGGCTGGGGATTTAGCTCAGCGGTAGAGCGCTTACCTAGGAAGCGCAAGGCCCTGGGTTCGGTCCCCAGCTCCGAAAAAAAAGAACCAAAAAAAAAAAAAAAAAAGAAGACTGAATGGAGAATGCAGCTCAGTGGTAGAGAACTTGACTAGTACACATGCGGTCCTGGGTTCAGTCTCCACCCCCATCATCACCAAAAGTGAGTGTGATGGGGTGGGGGTAGGGTGCTAGGATGTCTTAGTAAAGTTGCTTGTCACCTGACCATGCAAACCTAAGTGCAACCCACACAAAGGTGGAAGGAGAGAACTGAGTCAAAAAGTTGACACACCCTCACTGTCGTGATAACAATTAGTAATTTTTTTTCTTTTATGGTTTTTGAACAGGGTTTCACTGCATATCCTCGACTGTCCTAGAACTCGCTCTGTAGTTTGAGGCTGGCCTCTTCCTGACTGCTTGGGTTAAAGGCATGCACCACCACCACCTAGCATAAATAACAATTTTTAAAAGATTTGTTCCCCTCCCCTCCCCATGCCCTGAATAAACTATTCTGTATTAAAAAAAAAAAAAGATTTTTTTTTCTTTTATATGTATGAGTGTTTTGACAGCATGTATGTATATACACAATGTGTGTGCCCGATACCCATGGGAACCAAAAGAGGGTGTCATTTCCCCCAGCACAGGTGTCACAGATGGTTGTGAGCCTCTCTATACGAGTGCTGGGAACCAAACCCAGGTTCTCTGCAGGAGGAGAAAGTGCTCTTAGCCACTCAGCTGTGCCTCCAGCCAAATAACAAATAAAACTATCTTTAAGAAGGAAGATATAGGGGTTGGGGGTTTAGCTCAGTGGTAGAGCGCTTGCCTAGCAAGGGCAAGGCCCTGGGTTCGGTCCCCAGCTCCGAAAAAAAGAAAAAAGAAAGAAAAAAAAAAAGTGAGCCTTATGGTAGAGCACTTGCCTGTCAGTTTCTAACTTGGCAAGAAAAAAAAGTTTGTGTGTGTGTGTGTGTGTGTGTGTGTGTGTGTGTGTGTGCGCGCGCGCGCGCACATGAGTGTGTAGGTGCCTGAAGGAGAGCATTATCAGATATTTCTGCTATGCCACTCTCCTTATTTCTCTGAGACAAGGTTTCTCACTAACCCTGGACTTAGTATGGTGGTAAGCAACCCCCATGATCGTCCCATCTGCCCTGTACAACACAGGGGTAGCAGGTGGGTCACAAGTCACACTATTCCAGATTTTCACATGGGTGATGGAGTTTCCAATTGAAGACTTCATGCTGGAAGAGCTCTCACACACTGGCCGGCTCCCCGGCCTCAAGAAATAAAAAGGTTTAAGTACAGAAAAATGGATGCGGGGGAAGGTCGTTCAGGAAGGGGGATGACATAAGAAAGCAGCCCAAGGCCAGCTGTCGCGAGACATGAGGGCGTGAAGGTTTCCAGCTGGGGTGCTGGGCCACGGTGCAAAGACAGCAGAAGGAGCAGTGGAAGCTCCTAGGCTTGGTCCTACGCAGAGGATGACGCGTGCCAATCCTCGCTTGGGAAGCCAGTACCTCAGCAACAGAAAGAGAGAGACAAGAAGAAAGACAAGGAAGAGAATAGCCAGGCTGCCCTTCCGTGGGACAGGCGCACCTCAGAGAGGATGAAACCAAAAATCAGTGAAGGAGAGGGGCGGCTGTAGCTGGGGAGTGGTGAGAGGTGGCAGCCTGGAGCAGAGGGAAGGGGCTGACTTCCACACACCCAGGCAAGAAGAGGGTGATGCTGCCATTGTTAAAGATCAAGAAGTGAGAGGGGATGGCAGCTCAATAGGTGAAGAGCCTGCTGCCAAACCAGGAGGACCTGAGTTCAGATCCCCTACGGCCATGTAAAGCCAACTGTGAAGACGCAAGCCCACGCGCGTGTCCTGCACCAGAAGCGGTGGAACAGGTAGATCCTGGAGCTATTCAGCAGAGCATCTAACGGAAGCATTGAACGTCAGGTTCAGTGAGAAACCCTGCCTCGAAGGTAAAGCAGAGATGGGGCTGGAGGGATGGCTTAGGGATTAAGAGCACTGGCTGGGGGTTGGGGATTTAGCTCAGTGGTAGAGCTGGGGATTTAGCTCAGTGGTAGAGCGCTTGCCTAGGAAGCGCAAGGCCCTGGGTTCGGTCGCCAGCTCCAAAAAAAAAAAAAAGAAACCCCCCCCCAAAAAAAACACACACACACACAAAATCAGGAAGTTAAAAAGGGAACTGTTGGGCTGGAGAGATGGCTCAGTGGTTAAGAGCACTGACTGCTCTTCCAGAGGTCCTGAGTTCAATTCCCAGCAACCACATGGTGGCTCACAACCATCTGTAATGGGATCTGATGCCCTCTTCTGGTGTGGCTGAAGACAGTGACAGTGTACTCACATGTATATAATAAAATAAATCTTAAAAAAAAGGGAACTGTTTCTATGGAACAAAAGCATTAACAAAAAAGATTAGAAATTTTTAGAAAGTTCTTTAATCTCACAGGTAAGAGAAATAAATACAAATTAAAAAACATTAACATAAATGAAGAAGAGAAGGAAGAGGAAGAGAAGGAAGGAGGAGGAGGGAGGAGGAGGTGGAGGAGGAGAAGGAGGAAGAGGAGGAGGAGGAGGAGGAGGTGGAGGAGGAGGAGGAGGAGGAGGAGGAGAGGAAGAGGAAGAGAAGGAGGAGGGAAGGAGGAGGAGGAGGAGGAGGAGGGGAGGAGAAGGAGGAGGGGAGGAGAAGGAGGAGGAAGAGGAGGAGGAGAGGAGGAGGAGGAGGAGGCAAAGTTAAGAAGGTGGATCAGTGGGTAAACTGCTTGCCACAAACTCATGAGAGAGGCAGAGACGACAACGTGTAGAAAGCCATGGGCCAGCTTTCCTGGCATACACAGTGACAAACATCATGAGACCCTGCCTCAAATAAAGTGGAAGGTGAGGACCAACACACGAGATGACCTCTGACCTCTATGTTTGTGTGGCATGTGGCTTGCTCCTGCACTCACAAACAAACGCACACACAGGTTTAAATAAAACATTCAATGGTGGCCATGACGCTGGGGGCAGAAGCACACAGTCACGTCGACGAGAGTTAGTGTAAACTGTCTTCTAGAATCCAGCGTGTGCCCACTAGGAATGTGCCCACTCAGTTGACAGGATGTCTGCTTAGAATGCATGAAATCTTAACTTTGACACCCCCCACCCCCGCACCATGCTTATAATTCTCAGACAAAAGAGAATCGGGAGTTCTAGTTCCTTTCTGCTGCATACTGAGTTCAAGGCCAGCCTAGGCTATAGCCTGTTTCAGATGTACCTCAGCTGGTAGAGTGCTTTCACAGCATGCTGTACAAGGACCTGAGTTTGATCTTCAACTACATGCATGGCCACACAGACGACAGTGTGTTCATACATGTCTGCAATACCTGTGCTTGGAAGGTATGAGAAACAGAAGGGTCAGAAGTTCAAGTTCATCTTCAGCTACACGGTTGAACTTGAGGCCAGCCTGCTACGGGAGATCCCGTGTCTGAATAAGTAAATATAGTTTATCAGCCTTTCCTTTATAAAACTTTATGTTTGAAATCATTGTCTTAGCTGGGTGTGGCTTCGATCGTTTTGGGGGCAGAGGCAGGCAGATATTTATGAGTTCAAGGATAGCCTGCTCTAAGTAGCAAACACTAGGATAACCAGGGCCATGAAGAGAGACCCTGTCTTAAAAACAACAGCGACAATAATGAAATGACCTCAAGGCTGGTGTGATGGCTCAGCAAATAAAAGTGCTTCCACAGAAGCCTGTCTACCTGAGTTCAATCCCAAAAGCTGTCCTCTGACCATGAACACGTGCACACTGACTCTCACACATCTGCATATAGAAACACACACAAACACACACACATACATTCACACGCATACTAAATATGATGATGATGATGATGACAAAAACATTTTAAAAAGAATGATTTTTAAATGCAAACCAAAGCTACAGAAATCATATTTATCTGGGTGTGGTGGTACATTTCTGCAATCTCAGCATTTGGAAGGCTGTGCAGGAACATCACAAGTTCAAGGCCAGCCTAACCTACATAAAGAGGTGGAGGCTGTTTGGGCTTTATGGTGAGACCTTATCTTGAAATAAAAATCATAATTAAAATATTGTTAAATATTATGCTATGTCAGGTAAAACAGTAATTTTTATTCCCAGCAGCATGAGGAATGGTGGCTCATGCCTGTAATGCCACCATGTGAGAGACTGAGGCAGATGGATTACTGTAGGTTCAAAGGTAGCTTGGGCTACCCAGTGAGACCTGGTCTCATTCGAACCACCATGTTAGAGGACATTACTCGGGGCTGGGGAGATGAAGCCTCAGTTAGTGTCAGCAAGCAGGCATTCTGCTGGCCTGCCCTCCCTGCCCTGCCCTAGCAAAGGCTTGTGTCATCACCTGCCACCCCCACCAGGTGTGGCAACGCCTATAAAAAGCCACCTCTCTCTCCCTGCCCCCACCTCCTTCTCATGTTCTCCACCAGTCTCTGTCCCCCTTTTGGCCCTTCTCTGTCTACCCTTCTGTGCTCTATGGCTCTGTTCCCATCTGTCTGTCCATCTGTCTGTCTGTCTGCCTGTCTGTCTGCCTCTCAGCATGTCTATTTGTCTGCTTCTACTCCTTCCCCGGTAAACCCCCTTTATACCAGACCTGTTGTATGGTGTTACTCAGGGGCATACCTTGGCATGGTACCCCCTCACACTACTCTATTTCATAACAGGAGCCTTGACTTCTGTATCTGAAGACCCAGGCTCAGTCCCAGCATGCACAGTGGCTCACTGTAGACTCTCTGGGGGTCTGGTTCCAGTAGATGCAACATTCTCTTCCATCCTCCTCAATCAGCAGGCACAGCATGGTGCACAGACATGCATGCCGGCAAAACACCCATAATGTAAAATAATAAAATACATTTTAACTTTAAGGGTATTTGCAAAATGTGTTCAAGGACACAAAATTATCCTCTGGTGTTCCTACAAAACTGCAAAGAGCCTAAATACCCAACAAGATGGGATCAGTCAAGTAAATCATAGTATAGGTGAATAAGGAATTAAGTAGTTACTGAAAAGAAATGAACTAGGACTACATGCCAATTTTGGGTAAATAAATATACTTAAAAAATTTTTTTACTACATTTGTTGGTTTATTTAGAGAGTGTGTGAGCATTCTCACTTGCACATGCCATAGAGCACACATGGGGGTCAGAGGACAAGCTGGGCCTGACCACATGGGTCCTAGAACAGGAGTCAGGTTGTTGGACTTGGTGGCAGGTGCCTTTAATCTGCTTCACCATCTCACCAGCCCAAGCATATGTATTAACACACATAGGAATACAGACTCATCTTTCATATATATATATATATATATTGGCTGGAGAGATGGCTCAGTGGTTAAGAGCACTTGATTGATTGTTCTTCCAGAGGTCCTGAGTTCAAATCCCAGCAACCACATGGTGACTCACAACCATCTGTAATAGGAATCCGATGCCCTCTTCTGGTGTGTCTGAAGACAGCTCCAGTATACTCATAAGTAAATCTTTAAAAAATTTAAAACATATATCTAGATATCAAGCAGGATCTGATTGTCTAGAACAAAGCGTTCTAGTGGAGGCCAGCACCCCAGGCCCTCCAAAGAGGCATGACATCTTGGGGTTGGGCCTCAGATGCTCCTCTGGGAAGACTAGAGGCTGGACTGGAGCTGTGCTTCTCAAACTTCAACCATTCAAAGACATGGCACATAGTTTAACCAAATCTCTCTACTTTACACAGCATCTTAGAATGTGTTCGTTTTCAAGAGTAAATTTATTTGTGAGACAGTCTTGATGTACCACCTTAGAACTTATCACCTTTTTGCCTTAGCCTCCTAATGCGACGACTAGAGGACATGTGTGGTGTGAGGTGTGTGTGTGTGTGTGTGTGTGTGTGTGTGTGTCTGTGTGTCTGTGTGTCTGTGTGTGTCTGTGTGTGTAGGCTTTTTGTTTGTTTGTTTGTTTGTTTGTTTTTTAAGACAGGTTTCTCTGCATAGCTCTGGCTGTCACAGAACTCACTCTATAGAATAGGCTGGTCTCAAACTCACAGAGATCCTCCTGCCTCTGCCTCCTGAGTGCTGGGATTAAAGATGTGCTCCACCACCACCTGACTTTGTTTTGTTTTTGTTTATTTGTTTGATTTTTTGCTGGGGAATCAAACCAGAGCCCTTACATGTTCCAGGCAAGCACTCTATATCACGAACTGTTGCTTTTAACAGGAGTAAACACAGTATCATATCATCTTTACGGTCTGTAGTAATAACACTCTTGAAATCATATACTTTGTGTGATAATTTTTGCAATGTCCATTAAAGTCATAAATATTAAAAGACTAAAATGAAGATTCTGGAAGCCGTGTGTCATCACCAGTTAGAAAGGGGGGATCCCGGGGGAGAGGGCCACTGAGATTGTGAGGAGCCTCGCCATCATGGATTTCTAGGAACAGGTTTTCCGACTGCAAGTTCATTCAACTCACTGTTTTCCTCCCTGGGTTGGGGGGACAGGGAATCTTACCTTTAATCAATAACTTGTTCTTATAGCCCAGAATTGTCTTTTGGTCAGAGGACTTCCACGCGAAGGATGCACTCCTCCTCGAGGTACTTTCACAGGGCAGTTCTGCTGAACCCCCTTCTTTCCCCAGCACCACGGTCTTTCCTTGGGTGACAACTAGGAGTTTTGCTGCACAGAAAAGAAGGTCATGTTTCAGATGTGAACAGCTGTCTCCTTCTGCGGCCCACCCTTTGCGGTTTCCCATTCGCCCCTCCTCCCGCACCATCTGCCACTGGTCCCCAAGTCAGAGAACTCACACAGCTGCAGGAGCAGCAGCGGCAGCAAGTGCCTGAAAGAGAAGCCTCGGCACATGGTGGCCTGCTTGAGCGGATGGGGACCTGAGTCTGCAAAAATAGCAAGGGCGGAGGAAGATAGAAATCGTTAGTCTTCAGGTATTTCTTGAACCTGGGGCACACAAGAGCTCTCTCTCTTCTCGGGACCTTGATAACCAACCCAGAGGACCTCATTTGCACACACTTAAGTGGACGCCCTACAGCGATGCACCAGAAAGTTCCATGCCAAATTGAGGCTGGGATGTTGGTAGCCGAAGACAGTTTTAACATTCTGAGCGGTAGCAGCAGCATAATTCCCAGCAACTGCATGGTGGTCACCACCGTCTGTAATGGGATCCGATGCCCTCTACTGGTGTGTCTGAAGACAGCGACAGTGTACTCAAGTACATAGAATAAATAAAAAGAAATATCTAATTTTGAACCGGAGAGATGGTCAGTAGATAAAATGTTTACCATGCAAATGTGTGGTCCTCCAGATTTCACTGAAAAGCCAGCCAGATACTTGTAATCCCAGCATTTTGGGAGGCAGAAATATGGAACCCCTGGAGCAAGCTGGCATGGATACACACACACACACACACACACACACACACACACACACACACACACAAATATGCTAATTCAAACATACATACGCACATGCATTCAGATCTAGTTTTAAGAGTCAATATTATGAATGGGTTTGGTGCTTTGTTAATTATTTGAAGCTTTGGACAAGTGGTTCATTAGAGAAACTATTAGACTCTGTATAGAGAAACAGCTCTTTTTAGTTTAGATTTCAGCTATCGTTAGACTTAGATTTAAAAGTATAATCACGAACAGGAACAATGGCTCAGCCCTTAAGAGGACTGGCTGCTCTTCCAGAGGATCTGGGTTCAGTTCCTAGCACTTAATGGCGGCTTGTCTGGAACTAAGTCCCAGGGCACTAGGTATGCATATAGTGTGCAGACCCACATGGAGAAAAAACATCCTTACACATAAAATAAATAAACAAAAAATTAAAGTATAAGCATAGTCTAACAACATTTCATGTAAACAAAAATTATATATATGCATACACACATATATACATATATATACAAATACAAACACACACATATAACACAAACTCACAAGCATACATACACACACAAACACACATATACATACATACACAAACTCACAAACATACATACACACAAATACACACATATACATACACACACAAACACACACACATACATACACACACACAAACTGACACGCATACATATACACATAGATATACACATACACAAACACGCACATATATACACACATACATACACACACATAAACACACATACACATACACACATACAAACACAGAGACACACATGTTTAGGTCCAGGTTCAGAAACTTTGATAGACCATTTTCAGATAGCTTTATTTCACCTCTAAACCATATCACCTTTACTGATATTGTAATTTTTTTTGTTTCTTTGCTTTTCCCCAGCCATGGACCTATAACCTAGAGAGTCCCACACACCAGATACATGTTCTATTACTGAGCCACACTCCTGGCCCTGATAACTGTAATTTTCAAATATTTAATGTTAGGTTTACAGATGGACCTTGCACCAAGGCTGCACAGTTGCCTTGTTTATTCATTTCATGCTGGCATAGATGCAACTCCCTTGCACCTTCTAGACAAGCATTCTACCTGGACCCCTAGCCCTTTATTCAGGTTTTGATACATCTCTTACTTGCTTGCCAAAAGCAGGCCAGCACCGAGACGGAGCACAATTGAAAGCTGTGGTTCCTGTCAACCTTAAACCTCTGAACCTGCACAACACTGGACCCAGTTGTGAGTGGGCACAACTGTGAGGAGCTCGTAAGGCCACAGCCCCACCTCTCCCTGAGTGGACATCTGCTGGAAGAGGGACAGTCATGGTTTTCAGTGGCATAGCCACTGGTGTCTTTTCCGTGCAGTGAATCGCTCCATACTCATGATGCCCTAGTTAAACTGGATGGGTCACAAAAGAACAAAACCAAACAAGACGTAAAAGTGGAAGCAGGGCTTGCTGGGAAGGGGAGGGTAGTTGACAAATTGGGAGAAAGAGAAGATGGTGGGAGTAATCAGAATGCTTTATACAGGTTTACAAAATTGTCTAAAAATAACGTTTTTAAGAAGGAAAGAGAAAATCATCAAACTGAAAGCAAAACATGTCTCTTACTGAAGTGGGGGGGGGACTTGTTACTCGTTCAACTTTTCTGCCTTGTTTACGTATTCATTTACGTATCTATACATCTGTTTGTCTATCCATTTATCAAATGTTACATTTGTGTGGAGGTCAGAAGACAACTTGTGGGAGTCCGTCCTCTCCTTCCACCATTTTGGGGCTCACGGATCTAGTCAGATGGTTTGGCTCGGCAGCACGCACCTTTACCAGCTAAGCCATCTCACCAGCTGGGTATATTTACTTCTGATAAAATTTCTTGTTGAGACGGAACTCGGGACCCCACACTCTAGACAAGTGCTCTACCACTAAGTGTCTGTGGCGACGGTGGCAATGTTTTTTGTTTTTTGGGGGGTTTTTTTTGGTTCTTTTTTTCGGAGCTGGGGACCAAACCCTGGGCCTTGCGCTTCCTAGGCAAGCGCTCTACCACTGAGCTTAATCCCCAACCCCAGCAATGTTTTAATATACATTTTTTTCAAAATTATTAAAAGTGGGTTCGGGAGCACCGGGTGTGTAGCGGTTTGAGTTGTGGTGGGGCATATAGATAATCCCTGCACAGAAGGTAGAAAGAGGCAGGAAGTCAGGAGTTCAAGGCCATCCTTAGCAAGTGGACAGGAGAGGGGGAAGGACCATCCTCAGTCCCCTGCCGGCTGAGGTGTGGGGATGTGCAGAAGTGCTAAGAACAAACACAGCACAGGGAACTGATAGAGGAAGGTATTTGGGGCCTGACAATAAATTCTAACAGGCAAGCTAGGAGAGTTGAGATTGGTTCTGGTGATAAGTAGAGTCCCTGTTGTTTACACACGCACATGCACACACACTTGCACATGCACACGCAGGCACACATGTGCACACACACACACACACACACACACACACATACTGCAACCCAGCAGCCACGCTATAAGCAGGCCTCAGGGAAGTGACTGTTATGGGTGAGTCTCAGCAGGGATCTGGTCCAGAGCTGGTGAGGCGAGATATTCATGAAGAGTTTTTTGTTGTTCTTTCTCCCAAGCCTGATTTTTCTGTCCCCTTGGCTAACCCTTGCTGTGTTGCTCTGTAGCAATCTGCCCTTTCTGAACTCAGTCAGCTCCCTGTTGGCGCTCTCTTGGCCATGTCCCCTCTGTCACCTTAAGAGAGGATGATTCACAGACTCCCTTTCCCCTAGCCTGAACTCCACAAGGAGAGGGAGGACAGTGTCAGGCTGGCACCAGTGGAAGTGGATAAAGTGCCTGTTTAACTTAAGCCAAAGGCAAGTAACTCATTGGGGTGTCCTTCTATACGCAGGGCATTAATTCTGTTCCCTAAATGGGTCAGTGAACACCGAGGACGTAACTCGGGGTATAGAGTTTGCTTTGCATGCCCTGGGTTCCATCTTCAGTACTACAAAAATGTAGCTTCAAGGAAAGAAGGGAGAGGGGGAGAGAGGCACCCTGAGAAGGAAAGCCAGCACTAAGTGTATACTCACACCCAGCCTGGCCTGGATGGAGCCAAGACACCCCCACCATGCAACTTACTCTAGGACCAAATTCCACCAAGGGAGTTGGCTGCTACTGGCTGTGTCCTTTAGGCTTCCTGGTCCTCTAGTGACCACTTGGTGCTGCCAATGAGAAATGTCTGGTGTCTGAGCCAGAGACTGGAGCGTCTCTCTACTCTCTGTCCACCCTCTGGGTGCGTTTGATGCCGAGAGCTGTATGTCCACCCTCCCTCTGCCCTGCCCCATTATAACTGTTGCCTGTTGGTCCTTGTCCACAACTTAGGCTCTGCCTGGCTTCTAGAAACATTTTTTTTTTTTTGCCTTTTTAAACACTTCACCGTTGTTGCTAGTGTCTGTGGCCCTCAACGTACGGGTTGGTCTCCTTAGCCCTGTCCCTTACACTGTAATTACTTCCTTTCTACACAATCCCTTGAAGTCAGGTCATGGTCATGACACCTGCGGTTTTATCCACTGGGCCATTTGGATCCCAAACACATAATTCTTGATGGGGACATAGCACCCAGAGGAGGTGTGGGGCATTTGTTCTGACAATATGGCTTGGGGGAAGCTAAGAAATAGCTCTGTCCAGTTCCTCCACTGGCTCAAAGAGGAATCTTCCAGAGCCTAAGACACAAAGATGTTTCAAATGTCTAGACAGATAGATGATAGAAGATAGATAGATAGATAGATAGATAGATAGATAGATAGATAGACAGACAGACAGACAGACAGAATAAATTTTGTTTAAAACAAGGAACTAGAAAGAGAAATGGCCAAAAGAGAGGTTTTGGGAGATGAATCTAGTCATTGTAGTCATGGAGGGGTTACAAATCGGCACAGGTTAGGGTACAGTTGGCTTGAGTTAGGATTTGCAGAGCATTTAAGGAGAGGGTTTGGGGTGGCAAGAGCTGAAGCCTAGCCCCAAAAAGGCTTCCTACTGTCCCTACCCTAGATGGAGAACTTTGGTGAACAGGCGTGTCAGTCCTGGTCCCGGTGAGTACAAGTTACAAAGAAACCAAATCTCTTTTGGGCCCTTCCTCCTTGGGGTCTAAGTTCTGGTTGCTCTGGTACAGATGCTGGAGGAATGAGGCCATTCCTGGCTCTTCCCCAGTTGGTAGACACTTTCTCTCCCTCACTCCACAACCCTGGCGTCTGTCTCCAGCTCCTGGCACCGCACCAATGCACCCTGGGAACTGGCTCCGTGGAGGAGGCTGTGGGTTTCCAGCCACAGCCTGCTTTGGTGCTTCAGGTTTCCGCCGCTACCCCAGAGACCTGGCCTTTGATTCCCACATCCTCAGCCTCCCCAGAGGCGCTGTACCTCACAGAACATAAGAGCAGCATCCTGTACGCACCCCTGGGAAAGGATGCAAAAGCTGACTGGCAGCAGGGTTCCCCTCCCCCGTCTCAGGTCTGCATTTCTCAATCTGTTTCTCCATGCTTATGCTTCAGCTCCTCGGGTGCCTTTCTCTGAGCTGCAGCCTTTATTGCTCTCTTCCCCTTGGAGTGTCCCCTATCTCTTCTTCCTCTTCTTTCCCCTCCTCAGACACCATAAAAATCTCTGGTTCCTTCTACCCTGTAAACAAGCTGCCTAGCTTCCGGCAGGCCAGCAGCAAGTCTTCCAGGAGCTTTGATCTGACAGGAAGCTGCAGAATATAGGCTGGACCCGAGGGGAGGATGTGAGAGGGATTGGCTGCAGAGAGGGTGCGGGGGACACAGTGGACAAAGAAGGTGGACATGTTTTCTAGACAAACAAAACAAAACAAGACAACAACAAAAAACAAATAACAACAACAGCAAAAACCAACCACAGAGGCCTCGAGGGAAGACAGGAGCAAAGGAGAAAGAGACTCAGAAAAAGGTCAGTAAAGCCATAGCCACCTTTCACAGGATCCATTACCACACGAAAAGCACAGGGCCTGTCAGAAAT